>NC_088295.1:78154889-78454889 GCF_032854445.1 Liolophura sinensis
TAATAGTTTAACACCTGTGTCTATGCCTGAAACCTGGATCGGGCTTTTTTCAATTTATTTTCTTGAAACAATGTCCCTGAATAAAGTTATTCAGACCAGATGGAGTGAATATTTATTGCTTAGTGCCACATCGGCAATATTTCAGCCGTGTCATGCCAGTAAACGATATGGCATCTATGGAAGTAATTGTGAAGAAAACATTTTGATCAGGTGCTGTAAGAAATTAATAAATCAATTTTAAATCCTGTTTGTACACTGAATTTTGACACAAGGGCATTCTCGGTACCTTGCTACTACAGGGCACATGTGTTGTACTTTTCAATTCATGGCTGAGAACTTGCTTTACTCCAATATCAAAATGCAGCTTTGGATTTTGGAGATATATCTCTTTCACTAATGTATTCTTATGGAGAGCTTGTAAGATATGTGATGACTGGAGAATTCTTACTTGTAGATGTGTACCCACCATCATAGTGGTAAATTTAATGTGGTCAGGAAGTGATAAGCACAGCATTTGTTCTGTCAGATTTTTCCTTTTTCATTTTCAAGAAACCTTTTATCTCTGTAGAGTTAACAGTAAAAACTGATGGATAAGACATTCTCCATCTAGGCTTACATTAAGGTGGCATCAGTTGACTGGAAATTCTACTTGGTGATGTTATATAGTGTTTTGTGAGATGTTAACAGCGTGATAGCAACTCTCTGCAAAAGTCTAAAGTTATACCTCTACTGACTGAATGCAAGTATGAATATTAATGTAACATGATATTAATGCATCAGCACCCTTCCTAGTAAATAGGGTAGTCTTCCTCAAGTGACACAAATTGTTCGAGACCGTAGGCCATGTCTGGATCCATGTTTGGCTGGCATAGCTGGACGTGCCTCTAAGAAACTTCTCTTGTAACTTGTGCAGAGCTGTTATTTTCACCCAGTAGTCTGACATCACTGACTCATAGAAGTGCAAGAAGTCTCTGAGAGTTATGTTAGACCCGAAGCAACTTTGTGTACACAAATATATGTTGACGAGGGGCCTCAGAGTGGCAGAGGTGGTTAGTGTGCCAGCGTGGCGCAATGACTCGGTAGCCCCTCGCCAGTATGTTGCTGTGAATTTAAGGAAGGTCTACCAGCAACCTGCACATGGTCATGGATATCCCCCAGGTTCTGCTCTGTTTTCTCCCACCAATGGCCGCCATTGTGTAAAGGAAATATTCTTGAGTAAGGTGTAAAACAACAATCAAATAAATAATAAATAAATTATTGAGGATTATGTTATACGCTTATTATGTTAACAAATTTATGTAAAAAAATATATGTCAGTGCATATATTGCCAAGCTAATGTTGTTATTTTATTTGCAGACTAACAAACAGAATGCTGACTGTGTACCCAAGACTTGGTGGGCCACTTTATAAAGTGGATCAGGTACCAGAGGAATTCCATGAGTCTTTCATCGTCAAGGGTTACCGCAATCCCAAAAGCTCTGCCATCCAATGTATCCTTAGTGTATTTGATGCAAACAATGAGACGCTGAACTTTTGGACGCACTTTTTGCCCTGCTGGTACTTCCTCTGGGTGCTGAAGGGTCTCTCTGAGGAAATAGACTTCTGGAATGACCCTTATAGTTGGCCACTATTGACGTATATGCTTGCATCATGTGCATTTCCTATGGCAAGTGCGATAGCCCACGTTTTCAACACCATGTCTGACAAAGCCCGCCATGTGTGTTTCTTCGTGGATTACGCTGCATTGAGCGTCTTCACCTTTGGCGTTGCCGTTTCTTACCGTGCCTATGTCTTTCCTGATGCTCTTCGGCAGACGGTGTCAGTGAATGTGTTTGTCATCGGTGCTGTGGTGAATGCCATGTTGTGTACAGTGGTCTCCTGTCACAGCCGTTTTATGACCCCAAGTCTCTACCCAAAACTTCTGCGCATCAGTGCATTTGCAGCGCCGTACTTCTACAACTGCAGCCCTGTCATCTACCGACTGCTGTATGGGACTGCGGAGGAATTGGCGATGGAATCCCAGTACTATCACTTCCGGCAGTTCATATTCATCGCGACATCCGCCTTTTTATACGTAAGCCACATTCCTGAGCGCTTTTATCCGGGTTGGTTTGATATTGTAGGACACAGTCATCAGCTATTTCATGTGTTCACCATACTGGCCCTCTTAGATCAGATGCGAGCCACATTGATGGACCAAGAACATCGACGTCCTTACATAGACTCCATCAGGGATTATCCGTCTGCCGCCATGTGCCTTGGACTGACCAGCCTTGTTGTGCTGCACAATGCCCTTATTGTCCTCTACTTTTCCTTCAAGCTGGACAACAGCCAGTCCAAGACGTCCACCAGCCAAACCATGCTCAGTGAGCCAGCCAAGCTTGTCCAGACTAAAGAAGAGAAATCTCTCTAGCCAACAGTAGTAACATATGTATAACTATACAGATATATATATATATATATATATATATAAGGAAATCAGTTTTTGTAATATTTTTGTACTGAATGCTTTATTGGTGAATGTTTCTAGAGTAATCTGTATTTACAAGATTCATAGAGTTTCTAATTATAGGTAAATTCTTACGTGTAGCTTTTGTTTCCTTATTCTCAAGTTTACAAGAACAAATGTTTTATAGAATACATTATAAGCTTTCCACTATCTTTACTGAGCTAAAGGGACCAAACATACCTAGGATACTGCTGCTGTTGAGACGTCTTTCTGTTGTGTTTTTCATGAGGATGTGTAATTTAGCATTTAGCGTGTGCTGTGTTTGTGTGAAATATGCACATCATATATGCATGGACTTTAGGTTCCCCAGGTAAACAAAACAGGTATTCATTTTGTTAATGCTAGTTGTAGACATACATGTAGGTAAAGACTAGTAGTTTTCATGTGTAAGCTACATATTCACGTGCATGTGCAAGGCGAGAACAAATAAGTGCTAATTAGGTTTTTGGTAGGATCTCACTGTTTATGCCTGTAGATACAACTATTATTCACATTTAACATAGTTTTATGCTCTAGAGCACAGTTTGTAATATTTTGCTGATTGTGTGTAGATTTTTTGTTTGTTTTGATTTTTAACTTGCTCTGTTTCTACAAGTCTTTATAAGAAACACACTTGAACATAGGCCTACCTCAGTAATAAGCAAATTATTTTATTTCATGCTCTCTTTGCTCATTCAACATCAGGAACAAATGCAAACTTGTAGTGTAAGCCTTACCTGTGATCTTACAAGAAATTTCATATTTATCTTAATCCATGAAGACATTTTTTTGACATTCAGTTAATGTTGATGTTAAAATGAAGTGCTGCTAAGCAGTTATACAACTTGAGATGTGAATTGTTCATAGAAGCTTGAGTGAATGTTATTTGTATGCAGGAAATCTACTCCAATGAAGACATTTCTGCAGGTTTTGTTTTTACTTTGTTCAAGGGTTGTTTTAAACTGAACAGATCAAGTTTCAGGTGCCAGACAGGTCTTTGTACACATTCCATGTTAACTTTTCCTATAAGGTGTTACCTCCCCTGATTTTGTACGACCAGATCTTGTGACCAGTGTGATGTAAGGTGACTTGTTCACAAAGTTTGACAGTTTTTACATCTTGACAACTTTGACAATGACTTTCAAAAAAGTACATACGATGTGGAAGCAGTTATTTGTTTTATCACTGCAGTAGGAACATTTTGTGAGCGCACAAGGGGAGATATTTACACTTATAGGAATAGCTAATAATCAAAGTAATCAGTCTGTGGACTGAGTGTGACTAACGAGATATATTATTCTCCATGTTAATGAATATGATATATTTACTTGTTATTTAATGTTCATTTATGACAAAGCAGGGTTTGTGATTCTGATTTTCCACCGGTTACAAATTTATGTTTGTAGATAATGTTAGTCCTGAGATAGATGTGTTATTTAGTACACGTGTATATACTGTAGGACCTTACTGTGTTATGAGTGTTATTGTCTGAACTCAGCTTGTGCAAACTTAGGTTATTTTTCGTACCTGATATTTCATTATTTTGCATTTGAAAAAAAAATATATCAAAACCTGGTGAAAATAAATATACATGCAGTTATGGGATGAGAATTGAGCTGGGTGGGGCAAAGGAGGAAATAGTTGATGCCTGTTCAGCCTAAAGTTTTATAATATGAACATGTATGGTAACCTTACATGATTGCACCATTCATCACATGTCAGCTCACTCTGATGACAGGTCAGGTAAATATGAAAGATAGGTGCCAACTTACCAGAATTTCATTACCCGTTCTAAATTCGTGTTTAACCACCATGCAAGACCTATGAACCGTATTTAAGCTTTATATAGCTGTGGATGTCATCAAAGAAAATGACCAGAAATCTGCCAGGAAATATGAACATCATATTGAAACAAGACAGCATTCAACTCGATCTAAACATGTAACATATACATGTAACTAAATTTATTAGACATGCATGTTATAATCATTGGGAGCATATATACACAGCCTAAGTGACAATAAATTTTGTCCATAACTAGGCTGCCCATTTTTCCTGATTCGGAGAGTTATTTTGATGGTAGAAAGGTGTTTTGAGGTTTGCTTGGAACATGGGATGATTCTGGTGAAAAATTGTAAGTTTCATCGCCAAAAATGATATTTTGTGACACTTACTTACCTCTAAAAATGCACTTTTGTGTAGAAATTAGGTAAATGCTGCTATTATTCCAATAGGTCTCTTCAGATCCCCACCCTACAAAAATTATTTCAAATATCCTTTCCCCTATGCTTTGCTCAGCCTTTAAAAACATGTAAAAAGCAGTGCACTTCATAATGCAGTTGGATATGGAGCTTTGCTTGATATCTGTATCAAATGCTTTTCAATCTTCAGGATGCATAAAGAATATATCACAACTATATATATATATATCTTTTCAGGATAATGCGAGTTATTTTCAGTTTTTGAATTCATGAACTATTTTCTTACATTTTATACAGGATCTTATCAAAACCTTGATCAAAAACAAAGTTATCAAAACCTATGGCTTGATCAAAAACAAGAAAGCTTTTATTTAGTTCTGGCATATCCAGGTCTTTGATGTGTTTATTATTATTAATTTCTATGACCCTATAACAAATTTAATGGTAATATTTGATATTTTGTAGTGTTACGACTTCCGTTAATTTATTCATGCATTTACTTTTTACATAAGTTTCTAAGCTGTTTGTTTAAGAACTGTTGTATGTGCAAACATCAAAAGCAAAACTGAATTCTCACATATATAAGTCTTTAATGTAGCAATGAAAGTGCTTCACAACAGACCAGTTGTTCAGAGGTGTTTTAAAGTTAAACTTTGATTAAATTCTGATGCCCTTCTCGTCGTGATACAAAAGTAAAAGGACTTCAGTCAAGATTAAAGTTAATACTGAGTTTATTGCATTTTGGAACAAATGAGTTAAGTGCTGTTTGGGAATCTACCTTTGTACGTTCATTTTGTTAGAAGAATCGAATTGTAGAAACTTGTGTACCTCATAAAATGAAATGGCCACCATTGAAATGCGGTTCTTGCCCACGATATGTAGGAGCTTGTCTGTGATGTTTTCAGCCAGTGTCCAGATGATGTTTTTGAGTGTGAAAACATGTGATAAGTGTGGTTCATGTGACTCAAATGTATAATGATTTCTGCTGCATTCAATAAAAAAATCTGTTTTTATTCACATTCTGCTGTGTTCTCATTACTAAATCCACAACATCAACTCCAGGCTCCAGTATCTGGGTCTCCTGTTGCAGATGACTGAAAATCCAAAAACATACAAAGTTACATAAGAAACTGGAGATGGTTTCAATTATTAAATAGGTAACAAAGGTCCTTACTTAAAGATTCATGAAAAATTACTTTGGTTTAGAGCTGGTTTAGAACAGCTTCGATGGCCTAATGTTTAGAGAGTCTGCATGGAAGTAGGGAAACCTGGGGATCAAACCCGACTTGTACCAAAGTCTTTGAAAATGGTGCTTGTTGCTGCCTCGTTTGGTGCTTAGCACTGAGAGGTTAGAGTAAGGGTATATGACTGGTTTGCCCGGTGTCAGTATAATGTGACTGGGTGGGTTGTCATGCCTGGTGTCTTTGGCACAATACCTCATGACAACAGCACTTTGGCTGCATGGACTCGAGAAGACATGACGTAAGTACACACACCTAATGACTCCTCGTCGTGATATGACTGAAAAATTGTCAAGTACATCGTTTAACCCCAAGCATACATACATACATAAAAGCAAGTTCACTGTTATATCTAGGCACTTAAGAAAACTGCTTTTGTTTTAAATTTTCATTTTTGGAGCATACTTTGTATCTCTTAATAACCCCTCTAGTTTGTGCAGCTCTCCCAGCAGAGTTGTTATAACTGTCTGGCTCAAGCTGTTTCTTCCCACCATAATGCTCACTGTTGTGGTAAAATGAAATATTGAGTACGGCGTAAAACACCAATCAAATAAATAAAGAAAAATGTGTTTGGATACATCCTAAACAACATACTACAAAACAAAACCATATATTCCATGAATCCTTTAAAAGCACAGACGAACCAGCGAGTGTTGGATTTGAGTTAGCTGCGGCAGGAGCAACACTTAGTGATTCAGTGATAGTCCCACTTTTCACAATGTCTATTTCACTTGAGTAGTATCATGGGAATCAGAGGATTTGTGGTGAACCAGGAACTCTTGTAATCCATAGAACAACAGTCCCGTCTACCTACTTGTTAATAAAAGTACCAGTGATTACAATAACAATACAGTTGACCATAAATAACCATAGTAAGTACTGTTGTTCAAGTGGGTGGAAGGAATTTCTCTTGTACAGTTACAAGATTTGCTTGCCTGTGTAGAGTGCTGGTGCTCCCCAGTAGTTTTACTCACATTTCCATTTGCACGTATTTGTTACACAGTACAACGGTGTGAGAAGCTTATCTTCACCAGAGGCTGGGAAACTGAAGATGGGCCTCCAGGCCTAGGGTTAACCATTTGTAGCATTACATTCCTATTAAATCATCACTAATACATTATTAAAGTATTTTTGATATTCTAGTACAATGTACATGTATATTATTTTTTGTGGGAACACTCCATTACATTTCAGTGTAATATGTGTGACACAAGTAGAAATACACTCAGTCATGGCCAGTGAATACATCAGCAGAGATTATAATTCTAAATCTGAAGCAACTGTGCCTGGATTAGTAAAAGTACTGATCTCCGTGATATTTGAACTCGCAACTTCAGGCCTCAAAGCTCTAGAAATGGGCCCTCCGTGGCTCAGTTGGTTAGCATGCTAACGAAGTGTAATGACCCAGGACCAATGTGGTCGCTGTGAGTTCAAGTCCAGCTCATGCTGGCTTCCACTCCAGTCGTATATGGGAAGGTCTTCCAGCAACCTGCAGATGGTCGTGGGTTTGCCCCGGGCTGTGCTCGGTTTCCACCCACCATAAGGCTGGCCGCTGTTGTATAAGTAAAATATTCCTGAGTCCAGTGTAAAACACCAATCAAATAAATAAATAAATAAATCAATCAATGTTCTAAATAACTGAGCTGGAAAGCCAGTGAGAAACATTTTCGTGCAGTGAATAAATGATCACAAAGACAAACAGGTACTGTAATGCTGATAGACTTTTATAGGTACAAATAAAAACAACAAAAGGCTTCATCAGAAACATATTCATCTGAGTTAATAATAATTTATTGTGCTCAGATGAATAAAATAGTACATCAACTGATACAGAAAAAGTCCTCAAAATTATAATACATCTTTAAATATTTATCAGTGATTGGCAACAGACAGCAGGGGAAGTTTTGATTATTACACCTGTTCAGATACATGGGAAAACAGACTTATACACTGACCTTCATTTTTAGTAGTACAGTATTTATAGAACATACAAATGAGTGTATATATACATGATATGATTTTTACATACACATTTCATTTACACTTTTATTTTTTTACAAATCTTACACAAAATGGAAGTATTTATATAATATGGCTTGCTGGTATTATTACAAATGACTCTTGCATTGGGAATGTAAGGTGCATGAAGTCCATGAGGCACCAGCTGTCAACACGACACAATGCTGCTCTAGCTGGTGTACTTCAGTCTGAAGTACACAGAACTGCCTTGTCCGTCCGAAACAAACCGCACAAAAACCCTGCTGCTGAGTGTCCGTATCTCCGCTACCTGAGACTGCGACATAAAACAAACAACTTGTCATTACAACTTGGCAGTTAACCAAATTCACGCACATGAATACGTATACACAAAAATGGAACATTTATTTATTTATTTGACTGATTGATGTTTTATGCCATACTCAAGAATATTTCACTTATATGACAGCAGCCAGCGTTATGGTGGGAGGAAAACGGGGAAAACCCACAAACATTTGCAGCTTGCTGTCAGACCTTCCCATGTACGGCCCGAGTGGAAGCCAGCACGAGCTGGACTTGAACTCACAGTCAATACATTGGTGAGAGGTTCCCCTGCTGTCCTGGGTCACTGCGCCGTGCTAGCGTACTAAGCCCCTCGGCCCCCCACTTTCAATTGCTATTTCATACAAGATGGGGGTTCAGTCCAATTCCATTCCCCTCGTTTCATTGTTCGTGGAGTCTTAACTGGTGGCAATAAGTAGCTGACAGTTTTCTTATATGAAGTTTGCCTGAGACTACTTACCTTCCACCAGTACATGTCACTCGTAGAAAAGTTCACCAGTAACTCACCAAAAACATGAATTATTGACCAAAGTCTCTATTAGTTAACTGGAAACCTATTAACATCCATGTATACACCGCAACAGAACACAACCA
Organism: Liolophura sinensis; assembly: GCF_032854445.1. Taxonomy (NCBI): domain Eukaryota; kingdom Metazoa; phylum Mollusca; class Polyplacophora; order Chitonida; family Chitonidae; genus Liolophura; species Liolophura sinensis. The sequence continues at coordinate 78,163,734 of NC_088295.1, forward strand.
TTATCATTTCCCACATAATGAATCGAGACCAGCAATAATACAGCCTCAAGTGAGTGTCAAACTTGCCACTTAGGTTGTCTCGGCGTTTTCCTAACTGAGTTATCCAGCCAGATGAGAATGGCTCAAGTCAGCATAGTTATATGACATGTATGACTTTCCACAAATACACCCTACAGGGTACAAAGTACAAAGAGACGATTCAAGAAGAAAACTGTGATCCTCGTCAGGGAATACATTGAATAGGTAAGATTTATTAATGCAGGAAATCATGTCTATTTCATGTATTTCCTGACAATGATTGAGTATCAAAAGTCCCTTTGTGATAAAATGCCACTTGCAAGTTGCAACAAAAACTTCCAACATATATTTGTTCTAAGACCCTGTACAAATCAGAAGCATATAACATCAGCTTACATCTCCACAGTAGGTGCCATATGGCAGGCCTGTCAGGCTCCCCGTCCGGACCTGCACGTAGTCACGAGTACAGTCAACTGCTCCCAAAATTCCGATGTCCAGGAAGTTGAGTTTGATCTGGCGTCGTCGTTGGACTCTGATGGTCCAGTCACATGTCTGTGCCATTGTGTAGTTACTGGGATAAGCAGGGCTTGTGAAGGAGCCATTTACACTGGTCAAGTTGCCACCACAGCCAAGACCTAAATGTAAAATACAGCAGTTAAGATACGAAGAAAAGCTATAACGTGTACGTTGATTTTGTCAGGACCAACTGCTACAAATAATGATTGACATCACAGCCTGGACCTAAACACAAATAACATTAGTCTTAACAGTGCGACACTACATGTACACATTACCACACCCGATATTCTGTGATTCAGTGATGATCATGTAAGGCAGTTTGACACTACATGTACACATTACCACACCCGATATTCTGTGATTCAGTGATGATCATGTAAGGCAGTGCTACACTACATGTACACATTACCACACCCGATAATCTGTGATTCAGTGATGATCATGTAAGGCAATGCGACACTACATGTACACATTACCACACCCGATATTCTGTGATTCAGTGATGATCATGTAAGGCAGTGCTACACTACATGTACACATTACCACACCCGATATTCTGTGATTCAGTGATGATCATGTAAGGCAGTGCTACACTACATGTACACATTACCACACCCGATATTCTGTGATTCAGTGATGATCATGTAAGGCAGTGCGACACTACATGTACACATTACCACACCCGATATTCTGTGATTCAGTGATGATCATGTAAGGCAGTGCGACACTACATGTACACATTACCACACCCGATATTCTGTGATTCAGTGATGATCACGTAAGGGAGTGTGACACTACATGTACACATTACCACACCCGATATTCTGTGATTCAGTGATGATCATGTAAGGCAATGCGACACTACATGTACACATTACCACACCCGATAGTCTGTGATTCAGTGATGATCATGTAAGGCAGTTTGACACTACATGTACACATTACCACACCCGATATTCTGTGATTCAGTGATGATCACGTAAGGCAGTTTGACACTACACGTACACATTGCCACACCCGATATTCTGTGATTCAGTGATGATCATGTAAGGCAATGCGACACTACATGTACACATTACCACACCCGATATTCTGTGATTCAGTGATGATCATGTAAGGCAGTTTGACACTACATGTACACATTACCACACCCGATATTCTGTGATTCAGTGATGATCACGTAAGGCAGTGTGACACTACATGTACACATTACCACACCCGATATTCTGTGATTCAGTGATGATCATGTAAGGCAATGCGACACTACATGTACACATTACCACACCCGATATTCTGTGATTCAGTGATGATCATGTAAGGCAGTTTGACACTACATGTACACATTACCACACCCGATATTCTGTGATTCAGTGATGATCATGTAAGGCAGTGCGACATTACATGTACACATTGCCACACCCGATATTCTGTGATTCAGTGATGATCATGTAAGGCAATGCGACACTACATGTACACATTACCACACCCGATATTCTGTGATTCAGTGATGATCATGTAAGGCAGTTTGACACTACATGTACACATTACCACACCCGATATTCTGTGATTCAGTGATGATCATGTAAGGCAGTTTGACACTACACGTACACATTACCACACCCGATATTCTGTGATTCAGTGATGATCACGTAAGGCAGTTTGACACTACATGTACACATTACCACACCCGATATTCTGTGATTCAGTGATGATCACGTAAGGCAGTTTGACACTACACGTACACATTACCACACCCGATATTCTGTGATTCAGTGATGATCATGTAAGGCAGTTTGACACTACACGTACACATTGCCACACCCGATATTCTGTGATTCAGTGATGATTATGTAAGGCAGTTTGACACTACATGTACACATTACCACACCCGATATTCTGTGATTCAGTGATGATTATGTAAGGCAGTTTGACACTACATGTACACATTACCACACCCAATATTCTGTGATTCAGTGATGATTATGTAAGGCAGTTTGACACTACATGTACACATTACCACACCCGATATTCTGTGATTCAGTGATGATCATGTAAGGCAGTTTGACACTACACGTACACATTACCACACCCTATATTCCCAATATACTCGCCGACAACTGGTTAGGTTTCCCGATGCACAATTACAAGGTGAATGATAACATGAGGACTAACAGGGAAATGGACATATCTTTAGAGCTCTACCTGATAAAACACTGCAGGTTATAATATCTTAATAAACAGAATTACCTGCACAACATACTAAATATGTGGTGATGATGATGACATAATACTAATGCTTAATTTCCTGAGCGAGATCAGTGAGTTACAAATCAATCTTGAATCCCTCGTGCATCCACACATTCACACACAGTCAATTCCATGTGTATACAGTATATATAACATACAGATAAAGCTGACAGATGATCACTGACTAAACACAATGTAGTGTATCATTGACAATACTACACTTAATCAACACAGGCATATTTTGACAATAAACATTTCCTTTTTGTTGACATTTTTTGATTTGTTAACATGTACATGCATAGGGAGTCTACATCATCACCCCCCAAAATATCTAAAAGAATGTTTAGATGGTCTGTGAAATGAGATTTTGGTTATTATGGCATACTGAAGTATATTTCTGTACCTGCAGTGACAGTGGAGGGTAAGCAATTAAAAAGAATATGTACTATCATGTACTACCACTGAGAATGTGTCACACTTCCATAAGTTTAAATTTGTGTTTAACTGGCAGCTATGAACTTTTCTTTAATGTCATAGGATGGAATAAAAATAAAACTGAAACTTTTGTCTCTGCCACTTTTCCTCTTTAACGCATTTTCATGTGACTGACTGCAAAGCCCTGAAAACAGGAAATCATAAAATCACCAGGGTTGGACAAAATAAAGAATTGGATTTTCAGTTTTATTTTTATTTCAATTTTGGATCTTCTCGTGCCACTCTCCCATAGAACACAAAACAAAATTGGTGCATCATACAGGTACCTGCTTGGCTTCTGGTTTAGCATAAAAATAAAAAAATGTAGGTGGAGCTGACCTAGAGGCGAGGAGGTGTAGGAGATGTCAAATCCAGCGTGTCTTATGGAAAAATCCGTCTTAAAGCGTAGCATCAGGTTGTTTCCAGTGGCAAAAATAGGATCTGGCAATGTGTTTCCACAAAATTTGCCAATCTCTGGAGCATTGTAGTCTGAACCATTGAACACCTGCAAAAAAAACAAAACAAAGGACCAATTAGACCTTCTTTGTGATTGGCTAATTGAAGGAAAGGAATGCTTTTACTTTGATAATTGGTCAACGGACATTGGTCGACATTCACATTCACAAATCATTTTTGTTGTAACATGGCCAGCATAGCCTGTTCCTTGTATTTCCAATCTAAGATCACCTTCCAACTCCTTCTACAATTCTGCAACACACAAACACTCACATCACCTCTGACGTCTGGCATTTGCACTTCCAGTTCAGCAGCTACTGAGTTTGGAACATTATTCATATGTTTCTGTGAAGTGGTCAATTTCCAGATGCTGGTGTAAATTACATTATATTGTACACATCTATTATAAAAAAAAAAATAAATCAAAACTGCTGTTAACTTGATGGTGAACATTACTGTGGTGCTCTACCTGTAAATAGTCAAATCGGCACTGTCTGTTGGGTTCAATGCTGAAACTTGTAAAGTACAGAGCCACCATTGTGCCTGGGGGAGACACAATGCCAATGGCACAGTCTGTGTTGTGTGGGTAATGATTTGGCCAGCCTGGACTTAAAATACGACCGTTATTCCCTGAGTAAGTTTGGTTACAGGCTGGAAAAAAGCAAATTCAGGAGTAGGTCAGTCAATGTCACAGTCCCATCTTACTGAAGTCTGATCAAGCAAACATCCCTTTACTGGAATCTGAAGAAAAATCTACTCACAACTTGGGTAATCACCATGGGCAAAATAGGGATGAAGAAATAAAGTATCGATAGTAAATAAAAACAAAATATTAATGAGATATGGTCTTTTTATTATTTATGTACAGGTCAAAGATCAGGATTTCCTTCACTGATAATAATGATATTTCGTTCCATGTTAAATGCCCATGTTAAATTATTCAGTTTTGCATGCACCTGTTCCAGAAGGTACTTATGTTACCTACTGGCTATTTGATAGGTCAGTTGGAAGGAACTTCTTAGAGAAAGAGGTGTGATCAGTACACACACAACACTGGCAATGGGATAGGTCAAACTAAGATACATGTATGTGTGCTACTTACTTGCTATTTGATAGGTCAGTTGGAATGAACTTCTTGGAAAAAGAGTTTGAAGGCCGAAGTTAACTAGGACTGTTCGATCTTGAGAATCAAATACTGGTGGAATTGTAGACCCACAGTACTTAACACTTGTTCCTTGTCTCCCCTGAAACAAAACAAAACATTCATGATTTATAAAAATGTGAGGGAATTTACATGCACACTGTCAAGAATAAATTCTACAATCAACCGACAATTTTTGAACATTTCTCAAAAACCCAATTTCAAAAACACTGGGCGGAGATTTATTTGGATGAGTTTTTGGAGTATTTGGAGTTCAAGAAGTGATTTGTCATTTAATGCTGTCTGTCATACAACAGGACCTATACATGGCTGTGGTATATTTAAACATAGTATCAGTGCTTTGGGTGTGATATACACCAGAATCAGCCCTGCCAAGAGCTGTTATAGGCCCATAATGTACATTAAGATTCTTCTGACCAGTGGGTACTTTTATCTTTGAACTCACCATAGGACTGTCTCTAAATTCAATGAAGTTGTCAGCGCAGTCTGTGTTTCTAAGTATAGCCATACTGTTGACAGTGAGTCGTACTTGTGAGCGTGGAGGAGCATCAATTACCCATCGACACCGCAGCTGATAGGACAGGCTGCTCTGGTAATTTGGGGACGAGATGGTTTGACTCTCACTGGTTGCCGCCAGGTTTCCTCCACACAAAGCTATAAAGTACCAAATCACAATTATGAGACTCTTAGATTAATTGTCATTTACTATTCCTCAGTTTCTCCTTACTAGGTTTGGCCTGTAATTCTGTAATAATTTTGATGCTAACACTTAAGGTTTTCTGATAGAAGAATTAATCAAATTTCACCAAAATTAATCTTAAGTGTTCCTCCAGGGTGGGTGAATCAATCCTGATCAAGCTAAAGCTGTGTTACTTGAAAAAGACTGAACTTTAGGTGAAATACAGAACTCACCATATTTATTAAATGTTTACAGCATATTCATATGTTGACTGAGTAGTTTTTAACTTGTATGGCAGGAGTGAAAAATGAGCAATTTTTCTGTACAATGTAATTTTGCATTTACTTGCAAATGCTGCCTAAGACACTGCCTAATGCCGATCAAGTCAAGTTAAGGTATTACATAATACACAACATATTTATATGAGGAACAAAACAGGAAACAATACAGAACAAACTTAAATGCATATTTTCGTAGTGTAGTACATGTAAAGTCCTTTTATTACCTCAGCTGAAATAAGTTCACCTGATGATGATTTTCATACAGAATTGAAGTGTACGAGACAAAAGCCTGAACGTTGTAAATTATACTTACATGCTGCCTGTGTGAAGGTAGCATTGAATCCAGCACCTGCGATAGACCTGTCTGTGTAGAATCGTACGTAAAGAGCGTTGGAGGATGCCATGAATGAATAACTTTGGCGGTTTCCACAGAGTTTGGCAGCAACTTGATCTTGGCTTGTCATTCCATCACGGATCTTCATAAATAAGACAAAAAAATAAAAATAAAAAATACTGGCAACTGCTTTAATAAAATTTGTAATTTGATACCTAATGTAGCATTACACCCATGAAAACATGTTTACTTACATGTGGTTCAGTATGGGTATTACATTTTACATCTTTTTGTTACAAACCTAAATGTGAAATGCAACATTTCAAATTTTCAGGAAAAGTGGTTATCAACAGGCTTCTCCAGTATTTGTATCAAAGTTGTTTTTGGAAAATAATACTTTAAATATTTTTATTATAAATCCATACAATTGTCCAGTGTAAACCTTGAACAGCAAAAGTCCATCTCTGTTTGTTTTTATATCATGATGATGTCATAGTCATCCCTTCATTCATGTTTTAAAAAATGCAGCCATTATTATGACATTGTTGACGGTCAGAGATGACTAACCAGGGTCAAAATCTAAGATGAACAAGCCATGGCCTTTTGATTTATTTATTTATTTATTTGCTTGGTATTTTACGCCGTACTCAAGAATATTGGGAAGAAATCAAGCAGAGCCTGGGGGAAACCAACAACCATCCGTGGGTTGCTGTCAGACCTTCCCACATACTCCCGATTTGTGCAGTTTGTTGCTGACAAACGTAAGCTACAAACTGTATACAAACTAATAGAAATTTGTCCCACAATTCCCATGTATTTACTCTGATAACTCTCAGCTTCAGATCTCACCATGATGTGGCTGCAATATGGCATTTACCACAATATGACCGGAGAGGAAAGCAGCTGGACCCACAGCGACCACTTTTTAGGGGACTCCTTGATCGTTGCAACATGCTGGTGTGCTAACTATTCCACAAAGTACATAACGATATCTCACCTCTAGGAAGTCATAGATGCAGTCATTTGCGTACTCAACTACCATATTTGGTATCGTCAGCTGAATTACTTTGTCTGGGCTCACGACAAGCTGCCAGATACACTCCAGCCCGCTATCGTAACTGCCGTCTCCGTCAATGTCTGGTGAGCTGAAGGACCCTGAGGTAGAGTTGAGGAGACCACCACAGCCCTGGTTTTCACCTGACAACAATTAATATTTCATTTATTTATTGAATGGCATTTTCCCTATATGATGGCTGCCAGCATTATGCTGGGACAAAACCAGGCAGAACTTGGGGGACACCCCCGGAGGTTGCTGGCAAGCCTTCCCAAATACAACTGGCATGACTGGAAAGGAAGTCCGCATGAGCCGTGAAAAGCTCTTGATTCACTGAGTGGTGCGAGGACAACTCAGCTATAGAGGCTATACCTTTAAATACAACTTTAAAAATTATGACCTATAACTAGTATAGTATGACCTTTAATGTCAACAGTTTTGAACTAAACCTCGAACAATTTGTAAGTTGATGGTGTAAAAGGCCACACCAATTTGATTTTGTGATTTATGGAGAACCTACACTGAAAATTAAAAAAAAAAACCCTGAAAATTCACATTTTGGTTACGTTCGATCTTGAGGGTTTCATGAATGAAAACATTTTTTTTTCAAGGCTTTGCAATCATGTAAATATGTCTTCAACAGAACACTGGGTTGGGATAGTCCAAATTTTTTCACAAATTAGATGATTTTCACATTTTTCACATGTCCAACGACATTGGAAAAAAGATTTATTCTCATTAAGCAATAAATGAAACTGCTGTTATTCTCAGAAGTGATGACATCTTCCTTACCGAGAGTCTCAGCATAAGAGGCTGTAAATCCCTCCCGAGTTATACTTCTGTCAGTTATAAATGTGATCAGCATGGAACTTCCTGTGGATTTGATTGTGGGCGGAGCTGTGCTTCCACAGTATCTGCCAATCACGCGTGAGTCGTAGGAATTGCCATCTCGGATTTCCACGTAATCAAAGTTACACCTAGAGTGTGCTTCCAGATCAAAGGTGTTAAACCTGAGGGTAACAATGTATAATGTGACAAAAGACGAGACATCAGAAGAAGTCTGTGGAACGGCAATCTTCCATGTAAACAAACCATTCTGAAAGATGACTTTGAAATCCCCCTGACAGAAATGTTCTTATTCTCATTACACAAAGCTTTTTGTAATCCTTTAACAAAATGGTCTTTTCTTCTCTCTTGCAGATAGTATAATTTCATACAAAAGTTCACTTAATATTTATGGTATATTTTCACATGTCATGTTTTTAAAAATTCTGAACTAAAAGTACATATATATCACAGAAAATTATCTGAGAAAATTATTCTTAAGGAATAATTTGCCTAAGTTTAAATTTGTCTATTAATAACCACATAAATAGAACCATTAGTGTCATCAGTAAAGGCATACAGTGTAATATTATAGAGTAGACTTAGTCGTCTTAATGCCTGTGGCTCATCTGTAAAACCAGTCTAGATAAAAAGACCCATGGCAATGCTTCTGTGTAAACGCTTGACCCAATTACCGTACCACACAAGGTTCAGTCGCCTTCACATCAATTCCAACTCGACACGGTTTTCTCTTTGGTTGTTAATGAATTTATGTTTACATCAGCTATTTATAGATGAAAGAATATCTCTCACTAGCTTGCAGGAATTAATCCCTTAAATCTATCGGTATTTAGATTTATACCGATATAAAAGATAAGATTATATCTTACTATAAGATTTATTATCAGTCCTTGGCCTAATCTTATCTTTGTTCTTAAAACGAAAGAGTCAAGCATGAACACAGCAAGAATTCAAACCAAAGAATTTTGAACAAGGCAGAAAGGGAGATGCTCTTTTGATCTCGGCATATGTAGGTACATATAATACTATTCTAATGCTTTTGAATGAAGAATTTATTATCCCAAATTACAGTTGACATCTTTGTATTTATCGCCTTTGACAGGCGAATGTCTCAGATACTTCTGGTAAATGGTACTGGACCACATGTTAGTGTTGCCAGATCAAAGGAGGTAACAAAGGTCCAGATATTGGCAAGATTTAAAACATTGCTTACGTTGCTGAAATTCGTCATTCTGTTGTTCCACTTACTTGAGGCTGACAACTCTGTTGTCTGAGACAGTGATGTTGTAGGTACAGTTGATGTTGTTGTGGTACGCAGTTGGGTGAGTGGGAGAGGAGATATAACCTGATGTTCCGGTGAACTCTCCGCCACAATCTGTCCAATGAAAATTAGCTGATTTAGATCACATGTAATAGCTGACATATATGCAGAGGTACTTAGTAAGTTAGTTTCATGGCTACAAACATTGTATGAATATAGATTACAGATTTACACACACAAGTTGCAATAAGTCCATTGCTTAAAAATCACATATATTAAATAGGAATTCACCTCAAATCCGTTTAAGAAAACAATTTGTCTAAATGCAGTATTTGACCTAACAATTCTCATGAAAAATTGCACTTTGAAATGAAAATAAAATTCTGATATAAAATATTAGCTTTGGTGCTAATATTTTCTGAGTAGGATACCATTATTAAAAAACAAAAAACAATCAAACACCTTTCTAACACCAATAGCAATCTCAGAATCACGCGAACGGGCTACCTTACATGTAGTTATGGATGACACGTTTGTCCAAAACAGTAGTAACTGACAAAACAGCTTTACCAGCTTTATCAGAGAGTCTTCAAGGCCAAGCTGTTACCTGACACATAGTAGCCAGCTCTGAAGCCGCCGTTGGCTTGTGAGCTGTCTGTGGTGAACCTCAAGAACATAGATCCCCGAGCACTTAGAGGCTGGGGTGCCGTTGTACCACAATACCGTCCTAATGACCCTCCTTGTGTGTCATTGCCTCTGTATACCTGGAGAGCATCGTAAGGGCAGTTTGTTCCACCTGCAAGCATTTTGTAAATAGAGTTATTGTCCCAAACGAACAATTGTACTAAGTTTGTTTAGATGGTTGGAGTTGCCTTTGATTATTTCTTGACAGTGCATTCTTGTGAGAGACACATCCAAAGATGACATATTTATAGTCTGCCTCGTTCAAAGTGAACATCTATGACTAGATAAAGAATCATTATTTCTTAAATTTACCTTCAATATCAAAGCTGTTCTGGTCGAAGTTCAGCACGACGAACCTTTGAGGATCCACCAGAATAGTGTAATTACAGTCAAGGTTATGACCATAGCTGGCGGGGTAGCCTGGTGACACGACAACGCCTGTGTCTGCTGTAAAGGTGGCTCCACAGCCTGAGGAAGGGCAGAGAGAAAACAACTTCAGTGATAAGCTCAAAACTTAAACCATTCAAGACTGTTACTAGAATTCTATTAAAATAAATGTACAGTAGTAATTTTTCACATCATTACACGGTTCAGAATGGCCAGCTGAAAACGGTAAAAAGTAGGCCAAAATTTAGCAATATAGTACATAGGCTGTATAAGATTAAATTTAGAGGTTATTTTCTGTTTAAATCGCCTTATTTTTGGCAGTTTTATTTACGGAATGTACTAAAACACAATTGCAAACGCCACAAGTACAATGCATTTTAGCAGGTCTTTTATCAAATTAACAGGTCCTTCTTTATTCGAACTGTGAAACGTATACCATTCAAGGCAAGTAGTGGATCATACAAGATTTACCAATTCAAGCTTCAGATCTTAACAATAGTAAAACTTCACATCATGTATTAAATTTTCCAACAAATAATAATAAGCAATCTACGTATACAATATACATGCCTGATAATGCAAACAGAGGAAGTGGGTACTGTATACTGCTTGCCCCTGGTGGTAATCTCGGTTGCCAACATGGCTGACAAACTTATTCTACCACATGCACATACAAATTCTGTACACCCCGATCCCATGAAAATTTCAAACCTGTTGTCCAGTTGGCCGTGAAACCAGTTCCTGCGTTGGAAAAATCTGATCTCATTTTCAATGCAATCTGATTGGTTGAGGACTGCTGTGTGGGTGGGGTCTGTCGGCCACAGTACTTAGGTCCCACGGGTATCTGAGTACCATTGCGGAGAACATCGTAAACCTATTATAGAAATAGAAAGTACATACTGTTAACACAACGTACTTGAACAAAGTTGCAACTGATTTATGCAATAAATCAAAGTTATTCCTCTCCGCATTGTTGTATCACCTATGTTCTGGTTAGAGTATACATGTATTTATTCATTTATTTATTTATTTGTTTGTGCCGTACCCAAAAATATTTCACTTACATGATGGCAGCCAGCATTATGCTAGGAGGAAAGTGGGCAGAGCCCGGTGAAAATCCATGACAATCTGCAGGTTGCTGGCAGACCTTCCCACATATGGACAGGGAGGAAGCCATACTGTTGTTAGTATATATGTAATTGTTTGAGTTAAAGATGAACAGCAAAATATTTCCAAAACCCAAGGGAAGCAAATCTTGGCACTGAACCAAATTATAGACAGTCCAGATTCGTGCATTCAGGTGAAAAAGTTTGGCAGTCAGAAAATAGACAAATACTGACTGTCTCTTTCTTTACACTTGTTCAGATCTGTGCATCTTATTTTGGGGCAAACATAAGCTACAACTGCATACACATACAAAAATGAACAGAAAGGTAAAAATGGATATTCAAGCCCAAAGGACAAGAGAAAAGTTTACTTGTAAAATCAATCTACCTCTTTACTTCACAGATTCTTTATCCTCCACCATTACAGTTCCAGAGTACAAACAATCAAAAAGTTGCAAAAAAAAAAAATATATATATATACAAAACACAATTATCACTCACCTGTACATAGTCATATCTACAGGAGCTATGCCCTTCCAAGTCAAACGATTCACCAAAGTTCAGGGAGACATGATAACCAGGTTCCACAGTGATGAGCCAGACACACTCTATATTCCGAGGATATTGCTGTGGGAAGTTAGGGCTGGAGATTACCCCTTCATTACCATGGAACAGTCCGCCACAACCTGCCAGCGAAAAAACACACAATTATTTATTTACGTAGTTATATATTTATCTGAATGGGGTTTAATGTCACACTCAAGAATTTTTCATATATATGACAGTAGTGAGATTCATGTTACGGTAATTCTTCAGCCGTTTCACGTGTTTGCAAGATGTTTACTGAAGCATATTCTGAAAACATTATTCTGTGTCGCCTAATAAAATTATACTTTTTGTGCAGCCCTGAAAGTGGTCCAGCTATTGTAGATTTGCTTAATTGTAAATGTGCATAAAGAGAGCTGAAAGTTGCTCTCTCATTGACGAATTTGGGTAAATGGAACCAGAATTCCCAGTTAAAACCAGTCGCCTTTGGCACACAGCTGAAGGTAAGTCATTTCTTGTGAACTTCATGTAAGGTTACCTGAACAGTTTGGCTGAGACTGAACCAAAAAGTTAGTGTATCCTAGTGTATGAATGACAAGCATGACAACTCCTCAGTCCCAATCCACTCACAGAAGAGTTTCCAGACACTAATAAAAGTTTACGTATACTACAAGGAAAACTATTCAACTTGCTGATGGTTGACATGAGAGTTTTTCACGAACAGAATAGGAAAATTAAATACATTATTTGAAAGTATATATCCTGTTCAATATTGTCCATCTGGGATTTTTGCATCTTTTACATACAAATGTGCTTTTGCGTAATCATAGCCTACAAATTATCCCCAAAGCTACTTTCTCATACTTTCCACGTTACCACGTAGCGTACTGTGAATATGCACGAGTGTGTATTCCACATTTTTACACCGCGATTAAAGGCGGTCAAACAAGTACCGTAAATTTGTAAGCTATTTGTAGGCACATGTTGCACATGTATTCATACACAGATGAGTTAACCGACTTCACAAAGCTGAGATTTTTTTCTCCTATTAATGCTATTTTTTTCTCAAAAATTTATATTTTTTATTTTATTTTATTCTTAGATCATTTGCATCACCTTTCCTTTAAGCTGTACATACATGTAGTATGGACTGGCGTCTTTAATGTTTACTAAATCATAACAAATAACTAACTAAGTAAATAAAGCTAAGTTAAATGCGATTATTGTACCTGATGAGGAGAATCTGTAGGTGAGTCTAAATCCCTGGCCTGCAGACGTGGCGTCAGTACGGAACCTCACTCTGAGCTGGTTACTCTGAGAGGTGAGCTCTGCGGGTGAAGGTAACGTGGTCCCGCAGTATTTGTTGATGGATGGGGATGAGGCAGATCCACCGTTCAAAATCTCTAGGTAGTCGTAAGCACAGTTGGGGTGCTGTTCTATGTCTAAAGCTGTAAATGTCACCTGTTTGTAAATGGAAACGTAAACTTTCATGCAAAAAATATTCTCTCGCACTCACTGCTTGTACGGCCTTGTTGACAATAAGCTTGTGTGAGACCGATTGTACAGTCTTACACTGCTGAAGGCCACTTGTCTAACAGCAGTATTGGGGCTGACAATCATCAGTAATTGCTACAGGTCAACGGTTTCCCCCCCCCCCCCTCCCCCCACAAAACTGTCCATCACAGAAGTGAACAATTCTTGACTATGGCATTACGCAACAATCACATATAAACAATGGAGAGATTAACTCGGAATACATTTTCTAGCCTTTTGTAACTATAAAAGAAAACAAAGTTATTTAATCCTTAATCAAAATGTCTGCAAGAAAACAGCAGCTATAACTACGCTTGCATCAAAAGTAAAATAAGAATGACATTTCCAATCCCCCAAAAGGCAAATCACTTGCGTGAAGAAAGCCATCATATTAAAATTCACCAAAAATTCTGGCAAGTGCTATTGTGAGAGCATGTCATATCCAATGAGCCTAAACCTCCTGCTGGTAACCCAAATGGCCCCGGACCACACTCATGAAAGGAAACCAAACACTTTAGCTGTTACATGGAATATAAGAAAATTGGTCAATGCTTTTATATATACAGGGAGTGGATAGTTCTAAAAATAATTGTGAAATATAACTGTTGTGAAATATTAAACACTTGTTGTGATGTTACTCTATTCAGAAACAATAATTTCTCTCTAATTTTACCTAATTACTGGTAGCCATACTTTCCTAAATTGATCTGGCAGATCTGAATTGTCCAGCCAAGCATATCTTGGCCATGTCTCCATATATAAAGAATCTGAGCTAAAATATAGTGTCCGTGCTATCCGCACACTTCCTATGCTCACTCTCTCCCAGCGCTACACATAGAAATCGCTCATTATGTCACAATAATGCAACTGTTCCACAGGGAGGAAGACCTTGTAACTACATTTGTACTTCATACTTTCTTTCATAGGAATGTACACTTACACGGCCTTTCTCCACACCTGAAAACCCTGTAAATGACAAAAAACGAAAAGCAAAAAAAAAAAAAAAAAAATTGATTTGGGGTATATATTAAAAGTGCTTTAGAAGTGTTTCCCTCCCCAGATGACTCTGGCTTATCTACTGACCACAATCTGGTTGCCCTCAGGGGCTACAATTTTCCAGACACAGGCATCACGATGATTGTAGTTAGATGGAAAGTTAGGGCTGGTAATGACGCCAGTCTCATCAGTTAAAATACCTCCACAAGCTGAAATCAGAAACATGGCAATCTTTAGAGAACTGGATTAAATTTGACGAGTATCAAAGCACCTCCAAAAACAAACTCTTTTAACAGCACATAAATCTAATGTAAAATCAAATATTCAAACATATGCAGAGCTCACTAACATACATGTACTGAAGGCAAGTACTGTGATAAATGTAAAGGTTTGTACCTGACTGGGATTTAACATACTTATACATTGCTAAACAAACAAATGCACAAATTCCATCCAAGAACCTTTTGTTTCACATATGGAATTGAAATCTTTCTACTTCTTTGAAGCTTCTTTCACTCTTTACACAGGCCTTGGTGGAAAAGTATCTTGACTTACAAAAGTATTGCTCAGACCTGTCAGTCCAGGAAGTGTTATACCAGAGTGGCTAAGCACACTCTATGTTAACACACCAGAGTGGCTGAGCACGCACTATGTTAACACCCCAGAGTGGCTGAGCATGCACTATGTTAACACATCAGAGTGGCTAAGCACGTACTATGTTAACACACCAGAGTGGCAAAGCATGCACCATGTTAACACACCAGAGTGGCTAAGCACACACTATGTTAACACACCAGAGTGGCTAAGCACGCACTATGTTAACACACCAGAGTGGCTAAGCACACACTATGTTAGCACACCAAAAAGCTCATAAATGCCAGGATGTTTCAACACACTTATGTCTGTATGAATGAAGGATTGAACTATTGTGCTATTAAGCAAACTGGGAACCACACTCACGTTTGAAGTTGTACTGGAGGTTAAAGCCACGTCCAACAATGGAGGCATCAGATTTAAAAAGTATCCAGAGGTTAGGACTTGGGGAAAATACAGGATCAGGCACTGTGGTGTTCCCACAAGACCGGTTCAGAAGTGCTCCATTTTCATCCGTTCCTAGGAACAAATCAGGGCAATGAGCCATATATTTGTGTCCAACATGTATTGTACACCAAATAAGAAAGCATATCTCAAAGTTACACACATACTGGAAGGTTTCAAGTACTTTTAATGCAAGAATTAAGTCACTCATTTAACATAAAATATTAGCATCATAGATCCCTGTATGTATGTATGTATGTATGTATGTATGTTTGGGGTTTAACATCGTACTTAACAATTTTTCAATCATATGACATCGATGAGTCATTAGGTGTGTATATGTATATTGTGTCTTCTTGTGGTAAGGCTAGTCTATGCCACCAGAGTGCTGCTGCCACTGAAGAATCATGCCACAGACACCCACCCAGTCACATTACACTGACACCGGGCCAACCAGTCCTGTTTCCTTGCTCTAATCTCCAAATGCTGAGCACCAAGCAAGGCAGCATCAAGAACCATTTTTAAAGTTTTTGGTACGACCCAACCCAGGTTTGATCCCGGCTCTCCTGACTTCGAGGCGGATGTTCCAGCCATTAAGCCACCGAAGAGGTCCCTATAGATCCATGTTTCATTATTCAAGTTGTTCAAAACCAATTATAATTAAAAAAACCCTGAGTTTTTAAGAACATGTAATGAAGAGGGTCAAGGTTCACAGAGGGTAACAACAGAAGTACAAATTAGGAATCGTCATTCGAGTTCACTAGATTTATAAAGCCAAAGCTGAATAGATGTAACTGTGATACTTAATTCCCAGACACCAATTGTTATCATCGTTACAGCAGTTGTTTATCCCATCAATGGCGCCTAGCCTACCTACCTTCTCTGATTTCCAGGTAGTCATAAATACAGTTTGTGTGGCTCTCAAGGCTGAAGTCCACAAAGGTGAGGAAGAAGGAAGAGTTGACATAGTTCCTATTCTGTAGAAGCCAAATACACTGCTCGTTGTTGGAGTAATTTCCGTTCTGGAAGCCTGGTGACATGATGTTGCCGCTGGTACTGGCTGTGATGACACTGCCACAAGCTGAAGACAACAACACAATGTTAGATAGGACAAACATGAACAGTCACAATTTCTGAAAGGACAGACATCATCAGACACAACATCAGATAGGACAAACATCATCAGACACAACATCAGGTAGGATAAACATCAACACACACAGCATCAGATAGGACAAACATCATCAGACACAACATCAGACAGGACAAACATCATCAGACACAACATCAGATAGGATAAACATCAACACACACAGCATCAGATAGGACAAACATCATCAGACAGGACAAACATCATCAGACACAACATCAGATCAGTCACAGGTCAGATGGTGTAAGTCCCAGCAGTCACAGGTGAGGTGGGGTAAGTCCAAGTGGTCACAGGTTAGGAAGTGTAATTCCCTGCATTCACAGGTCAGATGGTTCAAGTCCCAGCAGTCACAGGTGATGTGGGGTAAGTCCAGGTGGTCACAGGTTAGGAGGTGTAATTCCCTACAGTCACAGGTCAGATGGTTCAAGTCCCAGCAGTCACAGGTGAGGTGGGGTAAGTCCAAGAAGTCACAGGTTAGGAAGTGTAATTCCCTGCATTCACAGGTCAGATGGTTCAAGTCCCAGCAGTCACAGGTGAGGTGGGGTAAGTCCAGGTGGTCACAGGTTAGGAAGTGTAATTCCCTGCAGTCACAGGTCAGATGGTGTAAGTCCCAGCAGTCACAGGTAAGGTGGGGTAAGTCCAGGTGGTCACAGGTTAGGAAGTGTAATTCCCTGCAGTCACAGGTCAGATGGTGTAAGTCCCAGCAGTCACAGGTAAGGTGGGGTAAGTCCAGGTGGTCACAGGTTAGGAAGTGTAATTCCCGACAGTCACAGGTCAGATGGTTCAAGTCCCAGCAGTCACAGGTAAGGTGGGGTAAGTCCAGGTGGTCACAGGTTAGGGAGGGTAAGTCCCTGCATTCACAGGTCAGATGGTGTAAGTCCCAGCAGTCACAGGTAAGGTGGGGTAAGTCCAAGTGGTCACAGGTTAGGGAGTGTAATTCCCTGCAGTCACAGGTCAGATGGTTCAAGTCCCAGCAGTCACAGGTAAGGTGGGGTAAGTCCAAGTGGTCACAGGTTAGGGAGTGTAATTCCCTGCATTCACAGGTCAGATGGTTCAAGTCCCAGCAGTCATAGGTAAGGTGGGGTAAGTCCAAGTGGTCACAGGTTAGGAAGTGTAATTCCCTGCATTCACAGGTCAGATGGTGTAAGTCCCAGCAGTCACAGGTGAGGTGGGGTAAGTCCAGGTGGTCACAGGTTAGGGAGGGTAAGTCCCGGCAGTCACAGGTCAGATGGTGTAATTCATGTGTCAGGCAGCAAACATCAGTAATAACTTTCACTAATATGAAATCATATTCAACATGGAATTTGCCACATGGCAATGCAAGAAGAGTTAACTCACTGGCACGTCTTGTGGATGTGTATGAGGCTGAGAAGCCTCCATTAGACACTGACCCATCTGTACTGAAGCGAACCATCATGGTGTTACCACTGGATTCGATGGGGTCTGAGGTCTGTCCCTCCCCACATAGCCGGTTAATGCGGGGAGAGTCAGTGAGTACGCCATTAAATATCTGAAACAGTCAGAAAGCGGACCATTAAATATCTGAAACAGTCAGAAAGCGGACCATTAAATATCTAAAATTACATGTATGCTATCTAACATTCACAAAATTCACAAAAAGTCACAAAATCTTAACATGCTAGGCCTGACTGTTGTACATAACATACTAAAATGCATGACAATTAGCAATAACAGCTACTTACATCCACATGGTCCCATCTGCAGGTGCTACTGCCTTCCAGTTGGAAGCTGTTAAAGTTAAGTGTGATTCTACGACCTGGCTGAACTCGGATTCGCCACTCGCAGGTGCGGGAATGGGGATACTGGCCTGGGTAGTTGGGGGATGTAAATGTCCCCGATGGAGTTGTTAAATCTCCTCCACAAACTGGAGAAATGAGCAAAAAAAAAAAAAAAAGAGTATTTCCACTTATTAATGTATGTATTCTACGTATACATACATGAAGAGTTTAATTTACCCATATATGTATGAACAAATGACAAGATGCATACATTATAAAAACTCACTCAAAATTCCCATTTATTAACAACAGATTATAAAAGAAATCCAGATTTACATCTACATAGATGTTAATTTACACATATAAACAAATAACAAGATACATTGGAAAAATGAAGAAGATTTTCAGGACTGGGAATAGTACAAAAACATACCCTGAGTATTTCATGATCATTATGCTAAAACACTATGAGTTTTCACCTATTACATTTACAGGCATTAGCCTTTGGCAAAAAAAATAATGACATACAGAATGAAATAATGACATGCACAATGAAATAATGACATACACAGTGAAATAATGACACACACAATGAAATAATGACATGCACAATGAAATAATAATGACTTTATTTACCTTCTACACTGGCCTGGAAGTTAATCTTGAAGCCTGTTCTAGTAATACTATTGTCAGTATGAAAGTGGATGTAGGCAAAGCTGTCTGATGTGCTGACAGGGTCAGGGTTTCTGGTACCACAGTTATTGAACAGAGATGGGCCAGAGCAATGTAACAAAACAGGTTCCTGAGTAAAACATTTTTTTTTTTACATATATGTATTTTTAAAATGATTCTTTACAAAGGGTGACATTGCATGTGCCTACCACTATTAAACCCAACTTCACTCCTGCACGTACATAAATACCCACATTATTGGATTTAAAATGCATCCCAAAAAGTGCATATCTGAAGCAAATAAAGGATGTAAATTATTACTTTTGATACTCAAAGTGACATTCTCCCAGTAGGATGTCGCCTTACCTTCCAAACAAACTTCAAAACAAAGGCAACTCTCAGAATCAAGTAGAAAAAAAATAAATAAGTACACTGTATCTCAGTTATGGACGAAACTCTGAAGTCATATACAGTAATATGTAATGAATAACAGTATTATGTAATAAATAACAGTACTTATGACATTGAAAATTTCAAACACAGACACTAAGCATCACAGACTTTCTGTATGGGTAACAACTCCTGATTTATTTTTACTGACGTTTCGATGTAACATTCGTTTCTAACATTGTTATTAAGCATTTCGTAATGTTAATCCTTCAACACATGCACCAAGAACACAAATACTGATAGCGTCTATCTGTTAGGAGATTTGTATGAGCTCACTTGTGGAATTGCCGTCTCGAATTTCCAAATAATCAGCTCTGGAGCAGTTAGACGATGACTGAAGGTTAAAGGCTTCAAAGGTGAAGGTGAGGTAGTGTCCAACTGGACCAGTGATCATCCAGACACATTCAGCGTTGTTGTCGTAG
This sequence comes from Liolophura sinensis, assembly GCF_032854445.1. Lineage (NCBI taxonomy): Eukaryota > Metazoa > Mollusca > Polyplacophora > Chitonida > Chitonidae > Liolophura > Liolophura sinensis. The sequence continues at coordinate 78,183,788 of NC_088295.1, forward strand.
GCTGATGGGTAATTTGGACTCATCACAACTCCACTGTCTCCAGTAATTCTACCTCCACATGTAGCTTCATTAACAGAAACATAGCAATATCCAGTCACAGATTTCTTGAATCTCGGGTATACATAAACCACACACTGCTGGCAGAAAATGCTAGTATTCTGATCTTTATTTTTTTTTATTTTTTGGCTAATTATCCACAAATGAATACAACATTTCATCATAATCTTGTACAGAAGCATGTCAAAACATTCCACAATTAACCATTAACACAATTTTCGTGGGTTTATTTACTCATTCTGTTATATTTATTTATTTATTTATTTGAACCGTGCTCTTTTGGCATGATCCAGCCAGCAACACTTCACTAACTACAGTGGCCACGATATGGCTGAGATACTGGCAGTGTGGCATTAAGCCATAATCAATCAATCAACAACTACATGCACCCGATAAACTTCTTGTTATAAAACCCCACTTAAACCAGCCAAAGTCACGTTTATGATACACAAGCTTGTCATCATGACATTTTGAGCACACAATTCTCGTAATCTATTCTCTTGGGCGTGCATGTATGAGCAACTTTATACAGAACAATGTATTTCTTAGCTGATGGAGACAAAGAATACCAATTCTTTCATAAAAAGATAAAACATTATGTCATTGGCAATACTATAAATTTTCCACCTTTTCAACAACTAAAGCACTTTTTCAGTGAAATTTATGCATACAATTATTATGAAAATCATACTAAAAATTAAAGACGGCAGATTATTTCACTAAACTAGTAGTTTTATCAGAATGTTCCCAAATATAGGTTGGAGTAGTGGTTGAAAAGATTGAACAATTAGAGTACACATATATATACTGATTGTTATCCTACACACAAATACCTATTTTTACCATTTTGTACAGAAAATGATTTTTTCTCACTCATGCCTTCTAGTCTGGTAAATGGTTAAGAGACACCTTACCTAGGCTGTATGTAGCCCTGAAGCCTGCCCTGGGTACACTGTTATCCGTGCGGAATCGTGCGTACATCACATTCCCTGTAGAGCGTACAGTTCCAGGAGCAGATGTGCCACAGAATGAGCCAAGTGAAGGAGCATTTTCGGTGCCACCATCACGAATCTCGATGTAGTCCCAACGGCAACTAACAAAAACAGTACATAATTAAAGAAGTTATAAAAAACATGTCATGAGAAATACTGGGAAATATGCTGGATTCCGCGCTTGGTCTGTAATACCTGTAGAAAGCTAATAATAATAATAATAATAATAATAGGGCCATAACCAAAAATATGTTCACTGGGAGTAACTCACCAAAAAAAGGCCAAACTTTTTAAAAATTTGTATTTGGATTTTGAAAAAATTCTTACGTATTTTTCTCTCTGTTAATTTCTTAAAATCTTTTTCATTAGCGGCAAAACACAAAAACACAACAGATCAAACCTATTATTTCTAAATAATACAGAGCTATGCTCATCAAGATTTTGTGCAAGTATCTTGAACTTATCCAACTGGCCTTATTATACTCACCTGCTGTGACTTTCAATATTGAAGTTGGAATCAAAGTCAATCTGGATGCTCTCTGAGGCTGGGGCTGTGATGACCCAGATACAGTCAACGTTGTGGGGGTAGACCGCAGGGTAGTTTGGGGAGGAGAAAACCCCACTGGTCACTGCAGCACTAAGACTCAGGCTCCCACCACATGTTACTGTCACCTCACTCCAGGCGATTGAGAAGCCAGAGCGAGAGGAACTCCCATCTGACACGAAACTCACAAACAGATTGTTACTGGCCGTCTCCGGGACACTCGGTGCACTTGTACCACACAGTCGGCCATTGTTGTTGTTCATCAACGGAGGAGAGGCAGCATTGTTGCCATTCAGCAGCTGACAAAGTAAATAATAAATAATAAAAATAACAGTAATAATAGCAGTCATATTTAATCGATAACAACTCGATAGCCTCAAAATGTTACGAATATGTAAGCCTCATTTTTGAGTGAGCTATAAAGGTTTCAGTTATCTGCACATTTTAAGAATCCACAATTTTATTCTGTAACTAATGTCGAAAAAAACAAGAAATACCTGAACATAATCATTGTTGCAGCTTCCCGAGGACTGGATGTTGAAGGCCGTGTTAAAGGTGGCCTGTATGGTGCGCCCAGGGGACACACTTATTACCCAGGTACAGTTAGCATTGTTGTTGTAGTTGTTGGGGTAGTTTGGTGAGTGGATCTCTCCACTGGGTGTGTTAATTACTCGTCCTCCACAAACTGCTCACACAAACAGAACACACACACATTCATATGCTTTAATGAGTGAGCAGAAGTACATATACCCACAACAATACCATGAAGTACTGCAATGAAACTTCAGCTTCATCACAAAAAGACTAAATCAACTACTCAAAATCAGACAATGGTTTATATGTAAACATTATTTTGTTCTGAACACAATCTATGGGGTACCACAGACATCAGTGTCTCATTGGTTAGCTCGACAATTTGAGAAAATGTTACACCTGAGATACCACAGGACCGTTTTTCCTTTGTTCCTCATGGGAGCGTAATAACTGTCACCAATGACGTGTCATTGCATCCCAGCGTCTTCACCACTCCCTACTACAAAAACAGAGTGTAAAGAATAAGTACTCACTTGACTTAAAGTTAGCCACAAAGCCTGTCCTGGAGATACTCCTGTCAGTGGTGAAGCGCACTGCCATTCGGTTACTCATGACAACAATGGGGTCGTCATTGCCAGTTCTACCGCAGAAACGACCTACCCGGTTACCCAGGTAGCTCCCAGAGCTGTACAACGCTGCAACAAAACAAAGGCAAAATCTTTTGAACAGCACTGAAAAATGTAAATTTCATGAAAAAAAGACCAAAAAAAAAAGAAAAAAAAATCAACTCAAATGAAGTTAAATGCAAGTTGTTATTACATCTGTAAACGATGTAAAAATTTGCTCAAAGTCAGAGACAAAAAATTGTCACAAATTATTTTTTTTGGTACTGCAATGCATTTTCCCCACACTAGATATAATCCTACCATCCAAAAAAAACTCATAACACCTTTAACAGATCAATGGAATTCCAAACTCAACAAAGATGAGCAACTTAATCATGGGAGAAATTTAAGGTCGTTTACAGCATCAGTACATCATGAATATTAATGCACCATCAAACAAAGCAGACATCTTTTTATGTTTTGTTCTGGACTTTGTTATACACCAAAGGAGAAGTATCAAGCTGCCCGAATGACCACAGCAAATTAAGCCCCTCAATAAATAAGGAAATCAATGTGGATATCAATGATTGGGTGTACAGAAGAAGTTACCATCAAGGACAGAAATGACATTATATCTGCCATCAAAGACAGAAATGACATTATATCTACAGAAGAACTTACCATCAAAGACAGAAATGACATTATATCTACAGAAGAACTTACCATCAAAGAATGAAATGACATTATATCTACAGAGGAGCTTACCTTCAAAGACAAAAATTACATTGTTTCTACAGAAGAACTTACCATCAGAGACAGAAATGACATTGTATCTACAAAAGATCTTACCATCAGAGACCGAAATGAGACTGTATCTGCAAAAGATCTTACCATCAGAGATAGAAATGACATTGTATCTACAGAAGAACTTACCATCAAAAACAGTGATGACATCATATCTGCAGGAGGTATGAGACTCCAGGTTGATATCAGTGATGTTGAGCCAGATTCTGTGGCCTGGCTCAGCTGTGATTTGCCAGAGACAGTTAAGATTGTTGCCATATGAAGACGGATAGCCTGGAGATGTGAAGTTGCTGGTGTCATGAGTGGCCACAAGTTCCCCTCCACAACCTGGAACTGCAGACAAAACAGAGTTCTTATTCCTTTAAATAACTTGAAAGATGGCTGTCACAGACATTTGCAAACACAAATTTCATGACAATAATTCAGGATTTATACCACAGCAAATAATAAAATCTGGAAACAAGTCAGGGTTCAAATAATGAATGAAGAAATAAAGATGCTCTGATGTTTGCTAATGTGATTAATCACCATTAGTTTTTATATGACAATTGCACACAGGCATATTCAGAGAAAGGAAAATTTTTACTTTTTCATGACAACTCTGGACATTAATGTTCAGATTTATTCAAAACCATAGCAGCCCTGGTAATGGTATCTCAGCTCAGAGATGAATTTTTTTGGCATACTGCAAACAAAACAGGAAAAATATGGTGCTACCATGACAGATTTGATGAGGAAATATTGAAAGAGAAAGTGCAATTTCCTTATGTTCATTACTGTAATACGGGTTTGTTCTATTTAAATTTAATTTATAATTAAGGTTTATATGTATGGCTCTCGAACAAATGTTTCAATGACATGACAGGGGGCAGGTTTATTGGCTTGGAGAAAACCATCTTTCATTTACAGGTACCTGACAAACTGTCTGACATAAGGCTGTAGCCCCATCAGCCCACAAGCTGTATTTGGACATATCACATGATTGGCCAATGGCCAATTCTCTTATCAGAGAATGTTTTGGTCTGCTCCACCAGTGAAGACCCAGATTTTCACAAATTTAAGAAAGGAATAGACAGTCCAAAATTGAAGAAAGCATATCTAAACAGACTGTTTTACCCATAGTTTACACTTTTTAAAATGGAATTAATTGCATTCAGATGTCTGAATTCTACGGTGCTCTTCATGAACCATATTGCCAGTGGCAGAGTACACTGACATCACCTTTTTCCTAAAATAAATTCACCCACAGACGATATTTTTGTGAAGAGTATTTAGGCAATTTTTGATCTGTGGATAAGACAAATTTTAACATTAAAAGCTGTGTTAAGGTTTGGAAGGATTACATGTTACCTTAACATGGTCAACACGGTTCCCACCATATAATTAAAACATCTGATAACACTGAGAAACTTCAAAATATTAACGAAATATTTTCAGTGCCATTTTCAGTTCTACTTCTGGAGAGGCTTATTCATTTCTGAAGCTTTCTATCACTATATTCCCTGTACATTACCTGCAGTAGTCGAGGGCCCAACGGTGGTGGAGGAAATGGGTACATCTGAGGTCATGGCCCAGTTGAAGAGGAAGCCTGATCCGGTGCTAGAGAAGTCTGAATGGAACTCTACTCTCAGCTGGTTGGTAGAGCTGACAAAGGAGTTGGGTAAGACAGTGGAGCAGTAAGTACCCAGGGTAGGGCTGGTGGCATCTCCTCCATCCAAGAACTGCAACATTACGAAAGTCAAAGTTGTATTAGCCAAAAAAAAAAAAAAGTCTCCTTTTGCAGTCCATTCTTCTAAAGTGCTGCTGCCACTGAAGTACATGTATAATGCCGAAGACACCAAACAGGACACCAAACCTAGTCACATACTGACACCGGGCAAACCAGTCATCTTTCCTTGTTACAAATATTGAGTGCAGAGTGCCAAGCAAGGAGCAACAAGTACCATTTTAAAAATCTTTAGTACAACCTGACAAGGGAGGCAAAATAGGCAAGATGCATTTGTATGTATGGCATTAAGCCATAATCATTCATTCATTCGTTCATTCATTTCTCCTTATTACATTAAATATGTACAAGATACAACTCATACAAGATATGAATTTATGCCTAATTATGAATTAATGAACACTGAATTTTGATCCAGCAATTGATTTTGGCAGGCAGATTACATGCATGTATAATGACAAAAGCCCGCAGGAGTGGTTATTCTGTTAGTGCTAATTTTAAGGTCCAAGGCATAATTGTTCTCATAACCACCATTAAAGTCAAAGAACTTACCCTGATGTAATCGCACGCACAATCAATGTACTTACCCTGATGTAATCGCACGCACAATCAATGTACTTACCCTGATGTAATCGCACGCACAATCAATGTACTTACCCTGATGTAATCGTATGCACAATTAATGTGCTTATCCTGACGTAATCGTATGCACAATTAATGTGCTTACCCTGACATAATCCTACGCACAATTAATGTGTTTACCCTGACGTAATAGTATGCACAATTAATGTGCTTACTCTTACGTAATTGCACAGACAATTAATGTGCTTACCCTGATGTAATCGTATGCACAATTAATGTGCTTACCCTGACGTAATTGTTTTTCCAAAATTAATGTGCTTTCCCTGATGTAATCATATGCACAATCAATGTACTTACCCTGATGTAATCGTACGCACAATTAATGTGCTTACCCCTGATGTAATCGTATGCACAATTAATGTGCTTACCCTGACGTAATTGTACGCACAATTAATGTGCTTTCCCTGACGTCAGCGTACGCACAATCAATGTACTTACCCTGATGTAATCGCACGCACAATTAATGTGCTTAACCTGATGTAATCATATGCACAATTAATGTACTTACTCTGACGAAATCGTACACACAATTAATGTACTTACTCTGATGTAATCGGACCTACAATTATCGTACACACAATTAATGTACTTACTCTCATGTAATCGTACGCACAATTATTGTACACACAATTAATGTACTTACTCTGACGAAATCGTACACACAATTAACGTACTTGCTCTGATGTAATCGTACCTACAATTATCGTACACACAATTAATGTACTTACTCTGATGTAATCGTACGCACAATTATTGTACACACAATTAATGTACTTACTCTGACGAAATCGTACACACAATTAACGTACTTGCTCTGATGTAATGGTATGCACAATTATCGTACACACAATTAATGTACTTACCCTGACGTAATCGCACGCACAATTAATGTGCTTTCCCTGATGTAATCATACACACAATTAATGTGCTTACCCTGACGTAATTGTACGCACAATTAATGTGCTTTCCCTGACGTCATCGTACGCACAATCAATGTACTTACCCTGATGTAATCGCACGCACAATTAATGTGCTTAACCTGATGTAATCATATGCACAATTAATGTACTTACTCTGACGAAATCGTACACACAATTAATGTACTTACTCTGATGTAAATCGTACGCACAATTATCGTACACACAATTAATGTACTTACTCTGATGTAATCGTACGCACAATTATTGTACACACAATTAATGTACTTACTCTGACGAAATCGTACACACAATTAACGTACTTGCTCTGATGTAATGGTATGCATAATTATCGTACACACAATTAATGTACTTACTCTGATGTAATCGTACCTACAATTATTGTACACACAATTAATGTACTTACTCTGATGTAATCGTACGCACGATTATTGTACACACAATTAATGTACTTACTCTGACGAAATCGTACACACAATTAACGTACTTGCTCTGATGTAATGGTATGCACAATTATCGTACACACAATTAATGTACTTAATCTGATGTAATCATACCTACAATTATCGTACACACAATTAATGTACTTACTCTGATGTAATCGTACGCACAATTATTGTACACACAATTAATGTACTTACTCTGACGAAATCGTACACACAATTAACGTACTTGCTCTGACGTAATGGTATGCACAATTATCGTACACACAATTAATGTACTTACCCTGACGTAATTGTACGCAAACTTATCGTACACACATTTAATGTACTTACTCTGATGTAATCGTATCTACAATTATCGTACACACATTTAATGTACTTACTCTGACATAATTGTACCTACAATTATCGTACACACAATTAATGTACTTACTCTGACGTAATTGTACGCAAACTTATCGTACACACATTTAATGTACTTACTTTGACATAATTGTACCTACAATTATCGTACACACAATTAATGTACTTACCCTGACGTAATCGTACGCAAACTTATCGTACACACATTTAATGTACTTACTCTGACATAATTGTACCTACAATTATCGTACACACAATTAATGTACTTACTCTGATGTAATCGTACCTACAATTATCGTACACACATTTAATGTACTTACTCTGACGTAATCGTACACACAGTTAATGCTTCCTTCCATATCCAGAGCCACAAAGGTGATCCTTATGCGAGCACCTACAGCCACTGTGATCGTCCAGGTGTAGTCAGTGTTATGAGGATACTGATTGGGGTAGAGAGGGGAGGCAATCTGCCCTGATGTTCCAGTTATGTCACCTCCATAAACTGAACAATTAAAACAAATAAAGGTTATTTATTTCTTTCTTGAATGGTATTTTATGGCACACTCTAGTATACTCTACTTATGTCACAGTGATCAGGTTTATGGGTGGGGCACAAAAGGCACAGCCTCGATGTAAACCACAGCACCTTTAAAATTTTCCGCCTTAAAGTTAGAGCCTCATAAGTTTAACTTCTTTGGTCAGTAACTATTATTGGTTAAAAAAATGTAATGTCTTTCTTCTTATATTCATGTTCTTATCTAGAAATCAGCAGGTAGTGTGATTAGTTAGGAATGATGCATGAATTACAACAAAATTCTTATGTATTTAAAATTTAAAATTCATATTCATTCCTCAGTGTTTGGAGTCACATTTTAAATGTTAATTTTTATCACTGATTAGGTTTTAGATGTAATGATGAAGTGATTGCACGTTATTGTCTTCAAAAATTTCCATCCTTCACATTTTCTCAACGGCTGCCATGGTAACTGTAACATGAAGATTTTCAGCATCTGGAAGTTTTTTCATCCAGATTCCAGATACAGAAATTGTAGTTTGTACCACAGAATACATGTAGAACTGTTAGCCTAAAATTTATTTGTTCGAGGTAGACAATATAATTAGTCTTGATACCCTGATATATAGCATTGATATACATATAAGATGCATCCATATTTATTGTAGCATAACTGTTATGTTTCCTATTCAAAAGGATTTATAAAGAATCTTTCAAGAACAAACATGGAGGAATCAAAAGACAAACATGAAATGTCTGACCTGTGTTATACTGAGCCATAAAACCAATGCCAGTTGCTGAGGCATCAGAGCGGAACTTCAGCCACAAGGAATTAACAGCAGTGATGTTGGAAGGAATCTCCGATCCGCAGTATCGACCAATCAGACTGCCTGACGCACTAGTTTCTCTCACCTCTAGGTAGTCGTAGTTACACTGCACATGATTTTCGAGGTCAAATACACTGCAAACAACAACAAAAGCAACAATATGTGAAACATGATCAGGAGGGGTGGGGAACTGAAAATCTGAACAGTCATGAATGAAAATAATCATTATTTCTATTACCATGAAATAGAGATTTAAAAACATTCTAAAGTACATGTATTTATTCACAACAATATCAATGGTCATAAAATTTCCCATGACATCATACATAAACACATCCCCTAATGTCACTGAAGACACAACAACAGCCATGTTTAAACTCAGTCTCTTCATCACAGTTTAACAAATTTGTTCAGGAATGTACACAGTTCATATTTTTTTTCTCAGAGAGTTCAGTTCCCATCAGTGGATGAATTAATTCACTTGTACACTGAAACTTGGCTTGTAATCGTATCATGAGAATTATTCTGAGAATAGCAATGAGTGATTATAAAACTCAATGCCACTTATTACAGACATATCGTGGAGATTCTAAGAAGTGGAGACTTACCTGAAGGATATGAAGACTCTGTTGCCAGGAGAAGTTGTGATGGTCCAAACACACTCTGTACTGGTCGGGTAACTTTGCGGGTAATTTGGGCTGTTAAACGCTCCATGTTCTGCAGTGAAGTCTCCACCACAGCCTAATGGGGGGAAAAAAACAAACAAAACCAAATGTTAGTAAGGATTGTGAGAAACCCTAGCTTACTCCCATGTTAGTGTTGTCAGAAAATGGAAGCATTTGCTGTACAAACAACCACAAATTCGCACCAGCTGAGACATCCCTTGTATGGGATTTAGTGTTGTGTTGCAATAAAAAGACAAGATGTCAAAGCTGATCAACTAATAAAGGGACTTAGTCACAGCTAAAAAGTCTGGACCAGCCATTTTATAGGTTGATAAAAGAACAGTGTAACTTATCTCTGAAACTGAACACAAAAAAATACATGTACAATGACATACACCCATACACTTAAACATGCAATGAACACTGTACACATGTAAAACTACATGTACAATGACATACACCCATACACATGAACAGCCATGAACACTGCACACATGTAAAACTACATGTACAATGACATACACCCATACACATGAACAGCCATGAACACTGTACATATGTAAAACTGCGTGTACAATGCCATACACCCATACACATGAGCAGCCATTAACATTGTACACATGTAAAACTACATGTACAATGACATGCACCCATACACATGAACGGCCATGAACACTGTACACATGTAAAACTGCGTGTACAATGCCATACACCCATACACATGAGCAGCCATGAACACTGTACATATGTAAAACTGCGTGTACAATGCCATACACCCATACACATGAGCAGCCATTAACATTGTACACATGTAAAACTACATGTACAATGACATACACCCATACACATGAACAGCCATGAACACTGTACACATGTAAAACTGCGTGTACAATGACATACACCCATACACATGAACAGCCATGAACACTGTACACATGTAAAACTGCGTGTACAATGACATACACCCATACACATGAACAGCCATGAACACTGTACACATGTAAAACTGCGTGTACAATGACATACACCCATACACATGAACAGCCATTAACATTGTACACATGTAAAACTACATGTACAATGACATGCACCCATACACATGAACAGCCATGAACACTGTACTCATGTAAAACTACATGTACAATGACATACACCCATACACATGAGCAGCCATGAACATTGTACACATGTAAAACTACATGTACAATGACATGCACCCATACACATGAACGGCCATGAACATTGTACACATGTAAAACTACATGTACAATGACATACACCCATACACATGAACAGCCATGAACACTGTACACATGTAAAACTACGTGTACAATGACATACACCCATACACATGAGCAGCCATGAACACTGTACACGTGTAAAACTGCGTGTACAATGACATACACCCATACACATGAGCAGCCATGAACATTGTACACATGTAAAACTACATGTACAATGACATACACCCATACACATGAACAGCCATGAACACTGTACACATGTAAAACTACATGTACAATGACATACACCCATACACATGAACAGCCATGAACACTGTACTCATGTAAAACTACATGTACAATGACATACACCCATACACATGAACAGCCATGAACACTGTACACATGTAAAACTACATGTACAATGACATACACCCATACACATGAACAGCCATGAACACTGTACACATGTAAAACTACATGTACAATGACATACACCCATACACATGAACAGCCATGAACACTGTACTCATGTAAAACTACATGTACAATGACATACACCCATACACATGAACAGCCATGAACACTGTACACATGTAAAACTACATGTACAATGACATACACCCATACACATGAACAGCCATGAACACTGCACACATGTAAAACTGCGTGTACAATGACATGCACCCATACACATGAACAGCCATGAACACTGCACACATGTAAAACTACATGTACAATGACATGCACCCATACACATGAACAGCCATGAACACTGTACACATGTAAAACTACATGTACAATGACATACACCCATACACATGAACAGCCATGAACACTGCACACATGTAAAACTGCATGTACAATGACATACACCCATACACATGAACAGCCATTAACATTGTACACGTGTAAAACTACATGTACAATGACATGCACCCATACACATGAACAGCCATGAACACTGTACTCATGTAAAACTACATGTACAATGACATACACCCATACACATGAGCAGCCATGAACATTGTACACATGTAAAACTACATGTACAATGACATGCACCCATACACATGAACGGCCATGAACATTGTACACATGTAAAACTACATGTACAATGACATACACCCATACACATGAACAGCCATGAACACTGTACACATGTAAAACTACATGTACAATGACATACACCCATACACATGAGCAGCCATGAACACTGTACACGTGTAAAACTGCGTGTACAATGACATACACCCATACACATGAGCAGCCATGAACATTGTACACATGTAAAACTACATGTACAATGACATACACCCATACACATGAACAGCCATGAACACTGTACACATGTAAAACTACATGTACAATGACATACACCCATACACATGAACAGCCATGAACACTGTACTCATGTAAAACTACATGTACAATGACATACACCCATACACATGAACAGCCATGAACACTGTACACATGTAAAACTACATGTACAATGACATACACCCATACACATGAACAGCCATGAACACTGTACACATGTAAAACTACATGTACAATGACATACACCCATACACATGAACAGCCATGAACACTGTACACATGTAAAACTACATGTACAATGACATACACCCATACACATGAACAGCCATGAACACTGTACACATGTAAAACTACATGTACAATGACATACACCCATACACATGAACAGCCATGAACACTGTACTCATGTAAAACTACATGTACAATGACATACACCCATACACATGAACAGCCATGAACACTGTACATATGTAAAACTGCGTGTACAATGCCATACACCCATACACATGAGCAGCCATGAACACTGTACATATGTAAAACTACATGTACAATGACATACACCCATATACATGAACAGCCATGAACACTGTACATGTGTAAAACTGCATGTACAATGACATGCACCCATACACATGAGCAGCCATGAACACTGTACACATGTAAAACTACATGTACAATGACATACACCCATACACATGAACAGCCATGAACACTGTACACATGTAAAACTACATGTACAATGACATACACCCATACACATGAACAGCCATGAACACTGCACACATGTAAAACTGCGTGTACAATGACATGCACCCATACACATGAACAGCCATGAACACTGCACACATGTAAAACTACATGTACAATGACATGCACCTATACACATGAACAGCCATGAACACTGTACACATGTAAAACTACATGTACAATGACATACACCCATACACATGAACAGCCATGAACACTGCACACATGTAAAACTGCGTGTACAATGACATACACCCATACACATGAACAGCCATGAACACATTACACATGTAAAACTGCGTGTACAATGACATGCACCCATACACATGAACAGCCATGAACACTGTACACATGTAAAACTACATGTACAATGACATGCACCCATACACATGAATGGCCATGAACACTGTACACATGTAAAACTACATGTACAATGACATGCACCCATACACGTGAACAGCCATGAACACTGTACACATGTAAAACTACATGTACAATGACAAATACATAGAGAATATTGCACAGTGAAGGTTGAATATCATAAATATTTTTCGAAAGAGCAGTGAAAATGATAACCCACGAGGCTGGACAAGGAATGGAATACTGGAAGCATAAAACTTACTGGAAGTGGATGTGGTATAGGTGGCTCTGAAGCCTGACCTTTGACCTGACAAATCAGCATTGAAGATGACATAGAGTGATGAACCCTGGGATGTAATGGTGGATGGGATGGTCGTGCCGCAGAAGGTGTTAATCTCAGGAGAAGAGGCGGAGTTACCATCCAGGACCTGGACGTAGTCGTTGTTACATGTTCCCTCGCGAGACTCTATGTCCATGTGGGTGAAGGTCAGTGTAACTCTCTCACCTGTGAAGGTAAGCAATAACATATAACTTAGTGCATTTGCCCTAAAAATTCTCAAATAAAGGTGATAAAATAATATTTTGGTGCAGGAACTTAATTTTTTGTATTTCCAATAGGATATCACCCTATCTTTCAAACAAACCTCAGAACAAAGATTAATGGAATTCATAGAATTATATGGCAAGAAAGGCAAAGGCAAAAAAATAAGAAAAGTAAAAATTTACATGTCTGTCTTACAGATTTGTGCTAGTTACAGAGTACCTGGAGTAACCAGGTACAGTTACTAATCTGGTCTGGACAGGTTCTACACACCACAGATCTATGCTTGCCGTAACCAGGTACAGTTACTAACTGATCTGGATAGGTTCCACTCACCACAGATTTATGCCTGTAGTAACTAGGTACAGTTACTAACTGATCTGGACAGGTTCCACTCACCACAGATTTATGCCTGTAGTAACCAGGCACAGTTACTTACCTGATCTGGATAAGTTCCACTCACCACAGATCTGAGCCTGGAGTAAGCATAGTTTATACTCACCACTGGTCCATGCCTGGAGTAACCAGGTACAGTCGCAGCCCAGGTCATTGTGATTTGAATACGTTTTACTCACCCCTGGCCTGGTCTATGCCTGGAGTTACCAGGGACAGTTGCAGTCCAAGTCATACTGATTTGGATAGGTGTTACTCACTTCTGGTTTGGAGTAACTATAGCTCCTACTCACCACTGGTCTGTGCCTGAAGTAACCATAGTTTCTACTCAATACTGGTTTGTGCCTGAAGTAACCATAGTTTTTACTCACCACTGGTCTGTGCCTGGAGTAACCATAGTTTCTACTCACTACTGGTCCGTGCCTGAAGTAACCATAGTTTCTACTCACTGCTGGTCTGTGCCTGGAGTAACCATAGTTTCTACTCACCACTGGTCTGTGCCTGGAGTAACCATAGTTTCTACTCACTACTGGTTTGTGCCTGAAGTAACCATAGCTTCTACTCACCACTTGTCTGTGCCTGGAGTAACTATTGTTTCTACTCACCACTGGTCCGTGCCTTAAGTAACCATAGTTTCTACTCACCACTTGTCTGTGCCTGGAGTAACCAGGTACAGTTGCTCCCCAGGTCATACGGATCTGGATAGTTAGGAGACATAATGGCCCCGTCAATGTCAGCATTGTACGTCCCACCACAGCCTGAAACACAGTACTACAAGAATGAAAGGTTGATTATGGATTATGGATTAATGCCTTATCAGCAAAATTTCAGCTATATCGCGGAGATAAAATATTCAAAAGGGCAGCAAATGGTTTTTGATATGATAATGACAACATCCAAAATAAAAGAAAAAAAAGATGACGTTTAAAACCAGTTAAAAACGAATTAAACTAAAACTCAAAAAACATGTTACAACACCACATAAAAATGATATACTGGTATATGATTATGGTGTGAATGAAGAGCTGAGGCTGAGTGTCATGTGACAGTCATGATCAGTCATAAACGATGCAGCTTTCGACACAATTTGCCAGTGCTATGGAATGTGAGTTATATAGGAATGGCGGTAACCTAAAAGGTATAATCAAGCAATAAAGTAAAAGAAAGCTAAAATATGAAGTAACGTTCATCATAAAGACAATTGAAAACTATGTGTAAAACTACTTTCATTTATTTTTTTAGATATTTTTGAAGAGTATTGAAAGGCACTTAAATACTGGAATTCTTTGGTGGGTTTTATAAGCCATAATGATTGTATCTGGGAGCTCTGACGTCACATCACCTTGTTTTTTTTTTTTTTTGATGTTCACCAGAAGGAAGGAATTTTTGAGAATATTGTTTTAGTAGTCATTTACTCACAGGTAAAGCGATCTATTCCAACATTCAGTGTTGTGATTAGAGACATAAAAACTTTTTGTGACATCAGAGTTCTGAAAATGGTAGTATGGTCAATAAAGCCCACCTTAGAATTCAAACATTTAATTTGATCACCCTCTGCCTAAAAATCTAAAAAAATAAATGAAAGTACATTTATGGTTTTAAGTTTTAAGTGGTCTAATAAGTGATGCCTACTTCGATTTTCAGAGGTTTTTTCTTTCAAAGACGTGGAATGTACTGTGACCACTCTGGCAAATAAAACCCACTGTTGACCCACAAAGTAGTGTCTCCGCTATATGATTGGCAATTACCGTCCCTTGTGTGAAGTACCCACCTAATAATACAAAACTTTGTACACACCAGACACAAATATGGCTTGTTATTTTGGCATTTCTTTGACATTGCAAATACTGTGGTATGATTCTGTGTTGTCATCACATTTAAGACCCAATCACAACCTACGCTGACCATGGCAGGAGACCACTTAACCAGCCTGAAGACCTACCTTTGACATACTGGGCCTTAAATCCTTTCCCTGCGATGGAATTATCTGACCTCATGCGAATGAACATCTGGTTGCCTGAGGAGCGGACCACTGGGTTGTCTGGCAAAGCGTTTCCACAGTGACGTATCAATTCTGTGTCGTTTTGAGTGGCACCATCATACACCTGAAAGTCAAACAATGTTTTAATTTGAAGATGAGGTTGTGTCCCTGTTTTTATACCATTTGCTTATCTATCTTTACTGGTGATTTATTGAGCTTTCAGGCAGTGATGTTTACAAGCGAACTAAACCTTCTGAGTCTGAGGGAAACCTGAGTCTGGAGGAGACCTGACTGAGCCTGAAGGAGACCTGACTGAGCCTGAAGGAGATCTGACTGAGCCTGAAGGAGACCTAACAGGACCTGGAGGAGACCTGACTGAACATGGAGGAGACCTGACTGAGTCTGAAGGAAACCTGACTGAACATGGAAAAGACCTCACTGAGTCTGGGGGAGACCTTACTGAGCCTTGAGGAGATCTGACTGAGCCTGAAGGAGACCTCACTGAGTCTGAAGGAGACTTAACAGGACCTGGAGGAGACCTGACTGAACATGGAGGAGACCTCACTGAGTCTGAAGGAGACCTAACAGGACCTGGAGGAGACCGGACTGAACATGGAGGAGACCTGACTGAGCCTGAAGGAGACCTGACTGAGCCTGAAAAAGATCTGACTGAGCCTGAAGGAGACCTCACTGAGCGTGGAGGAGATCTGACTGAGCCTGAAGGAGACCTCACTGAGCGTGGAGGAGATCTGACTGAGCCTGAAGTAGACCCCACTGAGTCTGGAGGAGATCTGACTGAGCCTGAAGGAGACCTGGCTAAGCCTGGAGGAGACCTGATTGATCCTGAAGGAGACCTGACTGAGCCTGGAGGAGACCTGACTAAGCCTGAAGGAGACCTGGCTGAGCCTGGAGGAGACCTGAATGAGCCTGGAGGAGGTCTGACTTAGCCTGGAGGAGGCCTGACTTAGCCTGGAGGAAACCCTGGCTGAGCCTGGAGAGACCTGACAGAGACTGAAGGAGACCTGGCTGAGCCTAATGGAGACAAATACCCATTCTTTGATCTGGTATAATCCTACAATACATATGTGTATATGTGCAGATATGAACTCACAGCAACGTAGTCATAGCGACAACCACTGGATCCTTCCACCTCAAAGTCCTGGAAGGTCAGAACAATCATCTGTCCTTCCATCAGAGTGATCAGCCACTCACAGTCCGTCCCGTGAGGGTAATTATTAGGGTAATTCTTAGAAGTAATTAGGCCATTTTGTGCAGTGAAGTTACCACCACAGCCTGAAAAACAAAACTTGCATAATTATTCTGTCAAAATTATTATCTTTGCAAAACTGGTCAAATTAAATAAGTACATATGTACATATATATAAATGTACCAAAAAATAATACATCAAAACTTGCCATTTGATATCAAAAAGCACTGGTTATTATCACATATACATATATTTACATGTGAGTTCCATCAGAAAATACCCACTTTTGATACACAAATAATTAACTCAGAAAAAAATAACTAAAGAAAATAGATAATTGTACAAACCTCCAGTGACACTTTCATAGTTGGCCAAGAAGCCTTGGCCATTTACAGAGATATCGCTGGTGAAGCGCACAAACATTGTGTTGCCAGTGGACGTTAGGATCTGAGGGGCAGATATTGTGTTACACAGAGTGGTCAATACTGGTGCTGAGTCGTCCATTCCACCATACACCTGGCCAATCAGAACGCAAAATACATCACAGCATATTGGCCGAAGTATAGCTACTACATAAATGAAGTTAAAAAGCAACGTTTTCAATTTTAACAAAAATTATTCTCCTCAGGCTTCTCTTGTAATATTGTACCAGGTTGCAGAAGTAATCTTTGTGAAACTACTGTATCTCACCTAACACATGTCAAAATGTACTTTCAGACGCATGTAGGGACTGTAAAATTATTCTTTTCATACCAATATGTACATTTTTCTCATAATAAAATAAATCAAATTTCACAGAAAACTCCTACCTGGCCCCATCAAGTGGATGAATCAAACAAAATGTGTTGCTTGAGAAATGCTAAACTTCAGGTGAAATACAGTAATTCCTGAAGTATTCGTAATATAAATCCCTAAACTGTTCAATGCAATGTATGTAAAAAAATATTGTGAAACCGCTGGTATTCCCCATTAAGAAACATAACAGCTTTTTGTAACATTATTCCTCATGAGATGAATGTACCAGGTTGACTTTTATGTTCACTCTTATGATTCAAAATCCATACATTCACACAAACAATGCAACAAACCATTTCAGTTTCCAATGAAAAAGTTCATCACATTCTTCAAATACAATGAAGTGTCAATTCTGTGAAGAGTGTCAATTCTTGTAGTACAAAAAGCATTAACCTGTTCACTGGGATTTATCCAATAGACAAACAGTAATGAAGTCAAGTCCTACAGCTGTCCTGTTCTGTAGTACACTTGAAAGCACCAAGTTGTTACAACAATTCCAACAAAATATTTCTTTGATATTTTTTGGGACCACATCTTGGAATGTTTTGTCATCGTGTAATAATGTTATACATGAGGACGTAATATATGTTTTCTAAATATGTTTCCATTAGAATTTTGTCTTTTCAGTTAAAAAGTGTGTTCCTGGATTTATATTTATATTTTCAATATTTTCATAAATATTTATCATAATTCAGATTAAATGCATGTGTTTAGATATAAACACATTCAAATAAATTTATTAGACATGCATCACATTCTTATTTATTACAATCTTATGTAAAGAAGATATACATCAAGAGGTGGTCCCAGATACCCACCATACAAAAATATTTTCAATGTCCTAAAAGAAAAAAATGTAAAAAACAATAAAGGCCATATTTGAAAATAAGTTTTCACACTCTTTCATCTGATTTTTTCACTTTTATGTCTCCTTTATGGTTACTACATACCACAAGGGAGTCATAACGACAGTCTGTGTGTGCCTCCACATCAAAGTTGCTGACAGTGAGTTTCACCGCTGACCCGGTTGCCACGGTGATCTTCCATTCACAGACACGTCGGTGGGGGTAAGGATTGGGGTAGTTAGGACTTGTAAATGTCCCTGTGGGAGATGTGAAGTATCCACCACAACCTGGCAAAAAAAAAAAAAAAAAACAGATAGAACTATTACTCTGGTTTCCATTTTCAGAACAGATAACACGACACAAAATTTAATACTGATGAATTCAGATTTTTAAAGACCATGAATATATAATCAGGCATTGTGGATGCAATATATGTAACTAAATGATTTGCAACACAGAACACAGTGATTGGGTTAGCTTAATATTGAAGCTTCACAAAATCTAGTGTAAACTTATCAATAATTCCTTCAACATGCCCAAAAATGAAGCCCATAAATATACGAAGAGCTTAAAAAGTACAGTATTTTCCAGGATATGTATGTGGTTAAAAAAACCCACAATAGGCAGTTTCATAAATGTAAAGGGGAAAAAACTGTAAAAATGAAGCAAACATCAAAGGATAGACCATTGAAAACACTATCTCAAACTATCTTTGCTTGTATGATGGGCCTTTGTTACAAATCCCATCTTTAAACATTGTATTATATTTTTTATTTTTTTATTTTACCAGGTCAATGTCTGACCTACATTTTCCCCTCTGTGTATGTTACAGCCTACATTGTAATTCAATCGAGTGTTCTAGAGGCTTCGGTGTTTATGAGTTTAGTGTCACTGTAAATAGAATGTACATTCTGGAAATAAGTATTGGTGTTCTAAAGATGTTTACAATCAAACCATCCAGAATTTTGTTAACTTAAGTCTATAAAAATGAGCGACACAGTCATGTTTACTGTCATCCACTAAAAAGATTTTGCTGAGTTTGGAGAAATTTGCTTTCATGTCATTCGACATTTGTTACTTGTACTCCGTTTTTTGTGCGTAGCACTTTGTGACCTTTAATTTTGCCACTTGCTATTTTTTAAGACATTACTTTGGAGCTTGTATCGCTCATTGTATCTATTGTTCGATTACATACATTTCATCTCAGTTTACCCTGAAAGTGACTTTGTGTATATTTCTAAGGAGTGAAACATACATCGCCAGTTTGGTATCACAGACACTACTATCAACCCGTCTGCCCTGAGAAGATATAGGCAGTGGTGATAAACACTGTCAGTGGGGAATGCATCTTGACTGTGAATTCTATATTTAAATGGACTGAATCGCCTTTGGAAGCTGGAATATTCAATCTAGATTTGAACACTCTCTTCAGTAAGAGGCTATATAAATATACATTTGTAAAAATTTGTATTGTTTTGTATATTATTGTCAGTTTTAGTTTATTTGTCTATTTTGTTCCAGTATAATATGTCTGTTTCTTTGTTTGATCTTGCGTAAGGCCTCTTGCTGATCTGAGTGTCAAACAGGCTCATTGTTTCTCATCTCTACTCTCTGATAGTACATTTCCATAGCTCTCCTTGTAGCCCTGTGGATCTTGCCAATAATGATCTTTCTACTAATGCTTACGTCTACTCCATTTTTACTTTCTTTTTCTTTAACTAAAGGCTTTGGTATGCCTACCATCCATGGTGTATTCCAGTCTGAAGCCATTCCCTGCCACAGAGGCATCTGAGACGAAGCGCACCCACATGTACTCCTGGGTGGTGGCTATGCTGTTGGGGATATCTGTGCCACATTGTCTCATGATTGGATCTGATGTCTCGTCAGGGCCGTCTCTTATCTACAGAATACAGAGACATGAGTATCTTCAATAAATTAACTGTTTTAGGCCATCATTAAAAATGTGTTTGTTGGTCATAACCCCATGTGAGCAATTAAAGGGTCATACTTATAAGTTTTTAGTCAGATTTTGACTTTCCTGTTCTCTCATAAAACAAAGAATTTTGCTAGGATGTTCTAACATAAAAACCATTTCTATGTATGTACAGAAGCTCACCTTGAACAATATTACATCAGTATATCAAGTTGAACATATCAAAGGCATTTATCAATTCATCAAAGGTACTGATAACTAACAGCAAAAATTGTAACAGCTTGAAAAATCCACATGTACGGACATATATACATATTTCGAAAAGCCATAAAACCTTTGGAAAACCAATTTATATCATGCAATCCATTCATGATGGGATTCACATACTTCATACACCAAGAAAGAATATACATACAACTTGTTAGTTACCTGTAAGTAGTCGTATCTACATGATGAATGGCTCTCAATGTCAAAGTGTGAGAAAGAAGCATTGATGGTGTTTCCCAGTGAGGCTCGCACAACCCAGGTGCAGTTGCGAGAGTGAGGGTACGCATTAGGAAAGTTAGGGCTCTCGATTACTCCTGTGTGGTCAGTCAGGGTCGTGTCACAAACTACAACACAAAATACATGAGTCAAAATACATCAGAATCTCACTGCACAAAATGTTGCTAAGATTTCTGGACTACAAATAATTTTACTGCTGACCATCTCTCAAAATAACCTAAATTCTGAATTTTATAACACTTGTAGCTAAGCTAGGAACATGGCGCCCCGATCCCAGCGTTATACCAAGGTCAACAGAGATGGCATGGGAGTTTACCAGTAAATGTCAAAAGAGATGGCATGGGAGTTTACCAGTAAATCCCAACAGAGATGGCATGGGAGTTTACCAGTAAATCCCAACAGAGATGGCATGGGAGTTTACCAGTAAATGTCAAAAGAGATGGCATGGGAGTTTACCAGTAAATCCCAACAGAGATGGCATGGGAGTTTACCAGTAAATGTCAAAAGAGATGGCATGGGAGTTTACCAGTAAATCTCAACAGAGATGGCATTAGAGTTTACCAGTAAATCTCAACAGAGATGGCATGGGAGTTTACCAGTAAATCCCAAAAGAGATGGCATGGGAGTTTACCAGTAAATCTCAACAGAGATGGCATTAGAGTTTACCAGTAAATCTCAACAGAGATGGCATGGGAGTTTACCAGTAAATCCCAAAAGAGATGGCATGGGAGTTTACCACAATCTAGGCAGGTATGTGTGACTTCCAGCAGTAATACACAGCATGGTACTTATCTAGGCATGACTGCACTCATGACTGAATCCACATGTGATTTGTTGCTGTGATATGGTGCGTGGAATGTATCTTGGCATTATTGCACTCATGATTGAATCCACATGTGATTTACTGCTGTGATATGCTGCGTGGAATGTATCTTGGCATGATTGCACTCATGATTGAATCCACATGTGATTTACTGCTGTGATATGCTGCGTGGAATGTATCTTGGCGTGACTGCATTCATGACTGAATCCACGTGTGATTTACTGCTGTGATATGCTGCGTGGAATGTATCTTGGCATGACTGCACTCATGACTGAATCCACATGTGATTTGTTGCTGTGATATGGTGCGTGGAATGTATCTTGGCATGACTGCACTCATGACTGAATCCACATGTGATTTGTTGCTGTGATATGGTGCGTGGAATGTATCTTGGCATGACTGCACTCATGACTGAATCCACATGTGATTTGTTGCTGTGATATGCTGCGTGGAATGTATCTTGGCATGACTGCACTCATGACTGAATCCACATGTGATTTGTTGCTGTGATATGGTGCGTGGAATGTATCTTGGCGTGACTGCATTCATGACTGAATCCACATGTGATTTACTGCTGTGATATGGTGCGTGGAATGTATCTTGGCGTGATTGCACTCATGATTGAATCCACATGTGATTTGTTGCTGTGATATGGTGCGTGGAATGTATCTTGGCGTGACTGCACTCATGACTGAATCCACATGTGATTTGTTGCTGTGATATGCTGTGTGGAATGTATCTTGGCGTGACTGCACTCATGACTGAACCCACGTGTGATTTACTGCTGTGATATGGTGCGTGAAATGTATCTTGGCATGACTGCACTCATGACTGAACCCACGTGTGATTTACTGCTGTGATATGCTGCGTGGAATGTATCTTGGCATGACTGCACTCATGACTGAACCCACGTGTGATTTACTGCTGTGATATGCTGCGTGGAATGTATCTTGGCATGACTGCACTCATGACTGAATCCACATGTGATTTACTGCTGTGTGCTGTGATATGCTGCCCTCATTACAGAACCCATGGCCTATATGCTAGGCATGTGACTTACTGCTGTAATATGCAGCATGGAATCCTCTCCCTCCCACGGATACGTCAGATCTGAATTTCACCCACAGTTTGTTACTGACGGAGAAGATGGGGTCAGGCAGAGTTTGTCCACACACTTTAGCTAACTCTCTACCATTCGTGTCCTTGTCTTTTACCTGCAGCAAAAATTAAATACGGCTTTCTCAGAAATGTATCTTCCCATACATACATTGATGCCTTGGTGTAGAACACAATAAGGACATACACATACATGTACAATGTACACCACACAACCTGTAGATCAGTCACACTGATTGACTACTGTTCCAAGCAGTACTCACGAACATTACAATGATAATATGTGAGAGGGTGGTAAGGTGCATGGGTGACATACACATACATGTACAATGTACACCACACAACCTGTAGATCAGTCACACTGATTGACTACTGCTCCAAGCAGTACTCACGAACACTACAATGATAATATGTGAGAGGGTGGTAAGCTGTATGGGTGTCTCACCTGAGCCTGACCGCCTTCATGTATTACCACAAAGTAGTTGGCCCTTTGGTAGTAACTGATGGACTTCCCACTCATGTCACACACAGGGCTCACATTCACAAAACTTTGTTAATCAATTTTTCGTACCATCACTCATACATGATGTCGCCATATGGCAAAGCTACCAGAAATGTCACTCACACAGTCTGGTGACAGTGGCCCGATATTCTGGTAACTCACATATGGATCCATTTACAACATAATGCAATAATATTTAACATTTAAAATTCAAGAAATATGAAAGACACATATTCTGAAATGAACTCTTGTACAAGGACTTTCAAAACATTTAACACCTTTCAACAAAACTGAAATTGAAATACCTTCATAGATTTCAAGAATTTAGATTTTCAAAAGTCTCATAAATTATCTGTACACAAAGGCGCTATGTGGTAAAATCAATGAAGTTCCAGCTGTGAGATACATACCTGAACATAGTCATAATTACAGTTAGAATGCGTCTCTAGGTCCATGTCTACAAACACTAGCTGAAGCTTGCTCCCCCTTGAAGTGGTGATGGTCCAAAAACATTCCCCATTGTGTGAGTAGGACACAGGGTAGTTGGGAGAGACAAAGCTGCCTGTAGGGGTGGTCAGGTCAGCACCACAACCTTATTTGATAGAAAAAACAATAGTCTCAAAACATAGCAGGGCCTTGCAAAGTGCAAATCTTGTTGAACATGCATTTTCTATACAACTACTATACTGGTTTAAGCTGTTAGAATGAAGAAAAATTGAGTAACATGACATAATTTTGCTGAAAATAAACAAAAGAGCGCTAAACTTGAGCTTAATCTGTAACTTGTCACAGTGAAGTCATATACAATTCAATGTAAACAAAGCCTGTTGCAAAAAACAGAAAACTGCCTAGGAAAGAGTTTTGAAACAGAGCAAAGACACATATGAGTGAGCTAAAAATGGATGATATCGCTAAACACTCAATCTGTAAATCATCCTAATACTTGAGAAAGGGATCTGAATGAAATTTCTGCAAAATCACATCAATTACATAAATATAGCAAACCTGATGATGTTCCATCGTAAATAATTCTAAATCCCGCAGCTGACAGGGAATTATCTGATCGAAACTTCAGGTACAATCGGTTACTATGAGAGCGAATGAGAGGTGAGATGGCGCTACCACAGTATTTGCCCACAAGTGGTGATGTACTGAAACCTCCATTCCTAAAAACAAAGGCAAAAAAAAAAAACATGCAAACATCCAACACAAGGCGTAACATAACCTTTCATGTCTTGAAATGATCATTATCACTTCAACTTTGACTGAAATATTGCCGATGTGTCCTTAAGCAATAATCATTCATTCATTCATTCAACTTTGATAGCTTTTTGAAATATTCATGATGACAGATAAAAATTACAAATGTTCAGGCTAGAACTTAGCCCACATGTTGTAACTTAGGGACTGTGGACAAGACTGGACATGACAGTAACACACATAGCGAACGATCTACTACAAGTATTGTTAATGACCTATAATTGCATGGACAGATACCTTAAAAATGAAGCAATCACCTTGCTTATTAAAGCCACAGTATACACGGTTTACTGTTAATCATAAACAATTCCATTTGATTTTTCACCTAAAGTTAAAGAACCTATAATTTCACAAAGAAATTACAAATAATGTCATTTAACATTTATTACTTCTGGTACTGAAACTATATCGTCCTATATACCAAATAAGCCTTTTTTACATCTTTCTATTCAGCTCAACAGAACTCTCAAAATCAGGTAAAATGTGCAACTTACATGTGATTATGGGTGAAATTTTAGGTACAGGTGAATGATTTCATGAAATGCTCGGTGAATAACTGTCTCTCTCAGCACAAGCTCACCTGATCTCCAGATAGTCGTAGTTACAGTTGGGGTGTCTCTCCATGTTGAACATCGTCACATTAAGGAGGATCTGTTTGCCGGCGTCCACCACGATTGTCCACACGCACTCCCGGTTATGAGGGTAGTTGCTGGGGTAACCAGGGCTGGTGATAACTCCCACGTTGTCTCTCAGCTCAGCTCCACACACTGTCAATCAGGCACAGTCACATTAAAAACAATGTAACGAATCACACAGCTTTTACTTAAAGCACAACTACAAAAATGAAAAAGGGTGGGGATCTTTGTGTTTACTGCCACTAATTAATCATGGAATCAACTCACTAATTTATTCAAGAATTATTTCACTGAGATGTCAACTAGTAAACTTCTGTAAACGTTTTGAACAAAAATATCTGAATTGACAGACTTGTATTCATACTGAAATGGGGGAACTGTCAACTCCAATATCTTAAATCCCAAAATTTCATTGATTGATTGTTCAACTCCAGCAAAGAGGAATTTATCCCAGATGAATTGAACACATAAGCTTTAATATCAGTGGGCACAGTGGGGGTGGGGTCTCCTTTGGACTCACCAGAGGTGGCATTCAAGGCTACATAAGAAGCTGAGAATCCTTCAAAGGCCAGACTGGAGTCTGAAATCATTTGTACTGCCAATGTGTTACCAGAAGAGGTGATCACAGGTGGGATGGAAGAGCCACAGAACCTAGGGCACAAAGTATGAAATAAAGCTTAACTTAGTCAACTGCACAAGTCACCAACAAGAGAAACAATTTATGAAATATTTTTTTAATTCTGTGAACTTGTTATGCTCTGAATAATAACAGCTGCCCATCAGCTCAGCTCACCAGGACTGGGAGGAAGGAGTCAGTTAATGTATTAAATATATGAGCTTAAATACACCTTAAAGTTTATCATAACAGTTCATCGTTCATCTAATCGCAGTACATGTATATTTATTTATCTATTGTATTTATTTGATTGGTATTAAAGACTGTTCTCCAGAATTTTCACCTTGTATGCCAGAGGCCAGGTGTATGGGTGGAGGAAACCAGAGTGCCTGGGGTAAGCCAGAATGCCTGGGTTAGTCACAGTGTCTGAGGTGATCCAGAGTGCCTTGGGTAAACCAGAGCACCTGGCGTAAACCAGAATACCAGAGGTAAACCAGACTGTCTGGAGTAAACCAGAGTGCCTGGATTAAACCAGACTGTCTGGAGTAAACCAGAGTGCCTGGATTCAACCAGACTGTCTGAAGTAAACCAGAGCACCTGGAGTAAACCCGCTGTCTGGAGTAAACCCGACTGTCTGGAATAAACCAGAGTGCCTGGATTCAACCAGACTGTCTGGAATAAACCAGAGCGCCCGGATTAAACCAGACTGTCTGGAGTAAACCAGAGCGCCTGGAGTAAACCCGACTGTCTGGAGTAAGCCCGACTGTCTGGAGTAAACCACAGTGCCTGGATTAAACCAGACTGTCTGGAGTAAACCAAAGTGCCTGGATTAAACCAGACTGTCTGGAGTAAACCACAGTGCCTGGAGTAAACCAGACTGTCTGGAGTAAACCACAGTGCCTGGATTAAACCAGACTGTCTGGAGTAAACCACAGTGCCTGGATTAAACCAGACTGTCTGGAGTAAACCACAGTGCCTGGATTCAACCAGACTGTCTGGAGTAAACCAGAGTGCCTGGATTCAACCAGACTGTCTGGAGTAAACCAGAGTGCCTGGATTAAACCAGACTGTCTGGAGTAAACCAAAGTGCCTGGATTAAACCAGACTGTCTGGAGTAAACCACAGTGCCTGGATTCAACCAGACTGTCTGGAATAAACCAGAGTGCCTGGATTAAACCAGACTGTCTGGAGTAAACCAGAGTGCCTGGATTAAAACAGACTGCCCGGAGTAAACCAGACCATCTGGAGTAAACCAGACTGTCTGGAGTAAACCAGACTGTCTGGAGTAAACCAGACTGCCCGGAGTAAACCAGACTGTCTGGAGTAAACCAGAGTGCCTGGATTAAAACAGACTGCCCGGAGTAAACCAGACCGTCTGGAGTAAACCAGACCGTCTGGAGTAAACCAGACTGTCTGGAGTAAACCAGACTGTCTAGAGTAAAACTACTACAGAATGATTCTTACTCAAATTACTCGTTCAGTTTAATGTGAGACAAAATATGTGAGTTAAATATGCCAGCCATAACTCACGTTCCAAATGAATTTCCAAGGTCTGTTGCTGTAGAGTTGTCAAAGACCTCAACATAGTCAAATCGGCAGCGTGAATGTCGTTCCATGCTGAAAGTGTTGAATGTAAGTCTGATAATGAGACCTGCAGGTACGCTGATGAACCAGGTGCAATTGGCACCATGAGGGTAGTTGTTAGGGTGGCCAGGGCTCTCAAACATCCCAGTCAAGTCTGTGAATGTCCCTCCACAACCTGCACATACAATATTCATGGGTGATTGCAGTCAGCAAAGGTACCGCCTAAAAAAATCTTCCATAATTTCATGGAATTTCCCACAAATAAATTGACCTACTGTAGGAACTGTCATATACATGAGGGTGAAAAAGTATGTAAAAAAGCATGGGATTTGTTGTAAATCATACATAATTTCACATCTTTCACCAATTCAATACGGCAGGGCAAAGAGCTTGACACATGAAAAATTTCATAATTATAGGTGATTTTACTATCAAATGTATGTAAAGCTCTTAATATACACTGTACCACCTCATACTGGTGTTCATAAAACTGCTTGATTACTGCACTAGAACTGTTGAAGTGCAGACAGCCTCATAGTAAGACATTTTTGTGTTAATATCCGGGTTGCCATTGGTTATATCTATGTGTATGATGTTTAAAGTAACCCGACATATGTACACCGTAAAAACCATACAGAAAGACAAAGCGTTCTCTGTTATACATTTGTCATCTGAGTGACATTCACGGTAACAGTTCAGAATCCACCGCTGCTGAAAGTGATCACACCCACCTCCAATCACTTCAGATGTGGTATAAGTGGCACTGAAGCCCGTGTTTTGTACAGAACCATCTGTGACAAATGTCAGGTACATCTGATTCCCAGAGGAACTAATGTCCGCCGGAACTTGTGGTCCACAAAAACGGCCCAGAGAATCCGCATCAGCACTGCCGCCATCCCGGACCTGTGTAAGATAAATTTCACATAGTTTGTTTGGAACAACCAAATAATCAGTAAATATGCCATCTTTACAAGCACACAAGTGTAAACAAAGGAAACCAATGAGTACCCTCTACCAACAGGGTGTGGGTCAGGCCATAGTGAGAAATGAAACAACAACAAACAACAGCGAGGAATGAGATGATAAAACAACTGGGCTTACCATGATCATTATTTTTTTTTAAAGTCACCAACAAACAGAGCTCACAAGCTAAATACAACCTTGAAAACTACAAAGCAGTATGTGTATGGAGCTCCAAAGCAGGTGTGAGGAATTCTAGAGCAGGTGTGAGGAACTCCTGAAGTGGTGTATGGAACCCCACACTAGGTGTGAGTAACCTTAGAGCAGGTGTGAGGAGCCCCACAGCAGGTGTGACGAAAGCCCAGAGAAGGTGTGCAGAACCCCAGAGAAGGTGTATAGAATCCCAAAGCAGGTGTGAGTAACCTTAGAGCAGATGTGAGGAACCCCAAAGCAGGTGTGAAGGAACCCCAGAGAAGGTGTGAGGAGCCCCCGGTTTAAAAGTGAATAAAATTTACCCTGCCCAATGCTTTTGCAGACAATATGTTGGCTATGGTTATAAGATACTTATAAGACCAAAACAGTCCTTTAAGGGCATCATTATGCATTCTAAAAACGCATCCACAACAACTGAATACACAAATACATATTACACACGTAGGTGTAAGACATGAGTACACCCAGCACAGCTCACCTCCAAGTAGTCAAACGCACATCTGGAGTTTGAGGACCCCTCCACATCAAAAGCACTAAAGCTGAGCGTGATACTGAATCCATCAGGCTGACTGATCAGGTAGGTACACACCTTGTTCCTTGGGTAGGAGTTGGGGTAGAATGGAGACTGGAGAGATCCTGTGGGGGTGGTGAATGTGCCTCCACAGGCTATGTACACACAAAAGAAACAAAAGATAAACCCTGAATCGTACATAACACTGGAAAGTCAAGATGGCTATTAAACTTAGCACATACACTGTGTTAGGAGTGAGTGAGTGCTTGGGGTTTAACGTCGTACTCAACAATTTTTCAGTCATATGACGACGAAGGAATCATTAGGGTGCATGCACGTACACTGTGTTAGGACATGTAATTCTGATTACACTGAGCTCAAATCAGACTGGTCATTTCCATATAGTTTTTGCAGAGTAAATGTGTTGTGTGACAACTCCCACTAACATGTATACTGTGAAATGCCACAAACAAGTGATTTTTGATGTCCCCCTTTGTGACACAAACTTCATTAATCATAAACTATAGCACTACAATGAATTAAATGACAAGTCCCATATGTTCGTGACACATGTTCAATTTATTTTCAACTGGAGTGGAATAATACGTAACGTTTTCAGCAGAGAGGGTGGTGGGTCATTGTGGTGTGTGAATTTTACACTTACGCCACAATTTCAATCACTAAATTGGTGTGTTCCTTTCTGTTATTTTAGCTGAAATTTAGTTTACAATAATTTACCCATGAATTTACATTGTCAAGCAATATTTTGACCTTGTTATGTTAGAAATAACAATTTTAAAGTGAAATGAAATTTTGATTTAAGCCTAAAATTGCTTTGTGATCCAGGGGACAGGTGATTGACACATACCTGTAGTGTAGGTGGCTCTAAAGCCAGTTCCTCGTATAGACATGTCAGACTGGAACTTGATCCACATTTGGTTGCCTGTAGATGTTAAGGTAGCTGGGACCTCATCACAGAATCTACCCAGAGTGTTTGCAAATTCATCTGGCCCATCTCTGACCTGACAAACAGACAGACAGATGTAATGTATGACAGTAGACTCACCATCAACAAGTATCAGAAGACATTTCTACCAAGCCCACTTTGCAAAACTGAAAGTTATATGAAGAATAGCTTGCAGAAAAACAAAAGCTAAGAAACAGATTCATTGGCACTGAATTGAGGGAATCAAATGAAATCAATGACTTGACTAGTTTAAATAAAATAGCACTGAGTCCTGTTTTAGGTAATATAATTGCTGGATGGCTGGTAATTTCTTTACAGTCTGATTTGTATAACAGCTGTTCCGATTTATTACCTCGACATAGTCGTAGTTACAGGCCCTGTGCCCCTCCAAGTCCAGGTCTGAAAAGGTGAGGGAGATAGAACTTCCAGATGCCACCGTGATTGTCCACACACACTGAGCATTGTGCTGGTAAGGTCCTGGGTAGCCAGGGGAGGTAATAGCACCGCTGGCATTGGTCAGCACACCTCCACACTGAGTGTCCGCTGAAATACATTGAGGCATATTCATTCATGCTCACACATATGCTGATGACCAAATTATTTCTGGGGATAGTACAATGCTGTGAGACCACTATAACACAACCAGGTACATTCAATAGTGCCTGAATGCATTTAAATCTGAAGGATGTATCACTTAACCTAAATCCTCAACAAACTGAATCAGCAAAGAATAACTTTTTATGCATTTTGAAAACAAAATTCATCATCTTTTAGACAGTAAATGTATTGTTCATCTAGGGGCATATCTGAAATTATATAATAAACTGTCCAGATCATGTAACATTCCTGTAATGTACAAAAAATGCACCATGTCTGTGGTTGAATTTGATGAGGATTTAGGGTAGGCAAAAATTCTGTTGTCATCCTGTGGTAAAATATTGCCAATTGTGGGCAATGTGGCTTCTACGCAATAAAGCATTCAGAGAGTACCTACACATCACTGACCATCAGCAAAACAGCATGTGTTGTTAAATAATTGGAAGATTTGTCAAACTGTAAATATTAAAAGTATAGGTTACCCCGGATGCTGGCAAAAGTAATGTGAAAGCCTATATCATTGAGGCTGGCGTCTGTGTGGAATCTCACATAGGCATATGGTCCTGTGGTAGCCAGTGGGGCGGGGGAGAGGGTGCTGCAGTAAGTGCCCAGGGGGTTGGAGGAATCCAGCAGGCCATCACGGAACTGAAAAATGCAACGTAAGGATTACAGCTTGATGTCACATTAACCATATTTTGTCTAAACCATCACACAAAAAAAGATTATTATGCATGTTAGATGACAGGATGTCAGAACTTACATTATCAGGACACAACACTGATTATTTTATTTATTTATTCATTTGATTGGGGTTTTATGCTGTACTGAAGAATATTTCACTTATATGACGATGGCCAGCATTATGGTGGGAGAAAACCAGGCAGAGTGGAGGGAAACCCATTACCATCCAGAGGCTGCTGGCAGACCTTCCCACAAACGGCTGGAGAGGAAGCCAGCATGAGCTGGACTTGAACTCACAGCGACCGCATTGGTGAGAGGCTTCTAGGTCATTGCGCCGCACTGGTGGGCTAACCCAGAGGCCCCCGGCAATGATTAAAACATGGACAAATGAAGATAAATATGTTAACTATACATATCTTATGAAGTTGATGACACCACTATCATAAATGTTGTAAAACTTACAGAAAAAACACATAATACATCTCTGCATTTCATTAAAGGATATACAGGGGATGAAACACATCCTGGTAACAGGGTGATCTGTGGAACATTGTTGACTGTAACATGACATTAAAGTGTATCCTACCTCAAGAAATCATAGCTGCAATTAGAATGAGTCTCAATGTTCAGTTGAGCGAAAGTGAAGAGAATCGTGTTGCCAGGGGGAACAGACACTGTCCAGACACAGTCGCTGTTGTGAGGGTAGCGGCCAGGGTACCCAGGCTCTTAATTTGTCCATGTTCAGCCACGATGTTACCCCCACACACTGTCAAGGAGAACACATATTAGCCAATGTTGCTCTCTTTTTTCAAAAGCAAAGACAACAAAAATATAATTATATATCAGATGAAAGACAATTAAGCAATGTCCAGGAAAATAGTAGGATGTATTTTTTTAGAATGTTTCCAAACAAGATTTAAAATATCAGATTCTTGGTTTTACAGACAAGGTTGTTACTTAAATGCACCTGGGTCTCCTGAAGCCCATGTAAGGGAGAATCCATCTCCTGAAATAGACG
Source organism: Liolophura sinensis (assembly GCF_032854445.1). Taxonomy (NCBI): domain Eukaryota; kingdom Metazoa; phylum Mollusca; class Polyplacophora; order Chitonida; family Chitonidae; genus Liolophura; species Liolophura sinensis. The sequence continues at coordinate 78,216,778 of NC_088295.1, forward strand.
CATCTGTACGCAGCCACAAGTAGAGTTGATGGTGGGTGCTGATGATAGTTCCATTGTTAGGAAGGCCACTCCCACAGTATTGGCCAATCTGGTAAGCAGACGCTGTTGGGCCATCGTGAATTTGCAGGAAGTCATAATTACAGCTGAAATGGGCTTCCAGATTGAATCTTGAAAATGTCAAAGTTATTACCTGCCAACAAAACACATGTACTTTATATTGTTAAATGCAAAAACACAAGAATTTTTCACTTATATAATGGTGATTAGTTTCATGGGTGGAGAAAACCTGGAATGCCTGGGGTAAGCCACAGACCTAATGGCAACCTAATGACAAACTTTTTCACAAGTAACACACCAATTTACATGTTGGCTGCTTATTGTCATCAAAGCCCTACAAATCATGAGTGTGGGAATGAAGAAAATTATTCAGACATGTGAAGGCAAAATCATTTGTGAATAAGTGAAAAGCATGAACCCACAAATGGATGCTAGTCTTTCAGCAACATACCCTGACTCTCTACACGTATTTAAGACTAAACACTGCATATGTCAGACTAAACACAGCATAGAGTGGACTAAACACAGCACAGAGTGGATTAAACACAACAAAGAACGGATTAAACACAGCACAGAATGGATTAACCACAGCACAGAGTGGACTAAGCACAGCACAGAGTGGATTAAACACAACAAACAACAGATTAAACACAGCACATAGTGGACTAAACACAGCACACAGTGAATTAAACACAACAAACAACAGATTAAACACAGCACAGAGAGGACTAAACACAGCACAACGTGGACTAAACACAACACAGAGTGGATTAAACACAGCACAGAGTGGACTAAACACAGCACAGACTGGACTAAACACAGCACAGAATGGATTAAACACAGAACAGAGTGGACTAAACACAGCACAGAGTGGACTAAACACAGCACAGACTGGCCTAAACACAGCACAGAATGGATTAAACACAGAACAGAGTGGACTAAACACAGCACAGAGTGGACTAAACACAGCACAGAGTGGATTAAACACAACAAACAACAGATTAAACACAGCACAGAGTGGACTAAACACAGCACAGAGTGGACTAAACACAGCACAGAGTGGATTAAACACAACAAACAACAGATTAAACACAGCACAGAGTGGACTAAACACAGCACAGAGTGGACTAAACACAGCACAGAGTGGATTAAACACAACAAACAACAGATTAAACACAGCACAGAGTGGACTAAACACAGCACAGAGTGGACTAAACACAGCACAGAGTGGACTAAACACAGCACACAGTGAATTAAACACTGAATATGGTGTGCTAAACAAAGCACAGAATGGATTAAACACAACATACAGTGAATTAAACACTGTATAGAGTGGATTAAACACTATAGAGTGCATTACACACTGTATGCAGTGGATAGTCACGAATTAAGTTAGTGTCCTGTGGACCATGAGTTTAGTAAATATTTGCTGTGTGTCATGAGCGAGACATGTGTGATCTGTAAGTTAAGTGAAAGTTGATGTGGACCATGAGTTGAGTAAATATTTGCTGTGTGTCATGAGTGAGACATGTGTGATCTGTAAGTTAAGTAAGACTTTGCTGTGTGTCATAAGTGAGACATGTTTGATCAGTAAATTAAGTGAAAGTTTGCTGTGAGTCATGAGTAAGACGTGTGATTTGTAAGTTAAGTGAGAGTTTGCTGTGGGCCATAAATTAAGCGAGTGTTTGATGTGTGTCATAAGTTAAGTTAGAGTTGGTTTGAGGTCATGAGTTACATTGTAAGTGAGAGTTTGCTGTGTGTAATGATTTAAGTGAGAATTTGCTATGTCTCATGAGTTAAGTGAGTGTCTGCTATGAGCCGTACCTTTCCTCGGGTTGTAGTAATAGACCAGGCACAGCTGAGGTCATGTGGGGTCTGGGTGCCTGTCTGCCGTGGGAAGGTCAGAGAACCGGATTCTCCGGTTAGAGCACCACCACAAGCTGAAGAACAAATCGCATATCAATATTCACCCTCAAATCTACCCTCCCCAACATTCCCATAACCTTTATTTTTACATTCTTTCAAAAAAGTATAACTTCACAGCGTATATAAGTAATTAATGATTAATAAGCTTTAATTAATGTATTAATGGGCTCTGGATTTAAAAATGCCATTGAAGTTGGATCATATAAATTAGCACTATAAAAATTGATCAACCTGACTTGCAAAATGGAAGTGCCTTTAATGTCCACTATTTGCTGGGTGCATCTTGAATGTAGTAAATACACAAGGCATAAATGTCAAACACTGATCAAGACTCAGTATCCCATGAATTACTGAAGCTGATATTAAAAAAACAAAATTGTAAACCAGCTATGTTTACTATCCTGTGATGTTAAATTTCCAAAATGAAGCCTTTATAAGGTCATCTTCACTTACTCTCCTGTCTCTCGTCACATGTAGGGCCACTGTACTCTGAGGTACAGATGCACACGAAGCCGTTGATTCTGTCCTGACAGGTTCCGCCATGATGACATGGAGAGCTCGCACACTCATCAACATTAGTCTCACAGTTATTTCCTGTGTAGCCAGGTGGACAAGAGCAGCGATATGTGTTACCCGTCACCTAAAAGTGCACCATCCAAGGGATATTTTAGGAAACAGTCATGCTCATCTAGAATTTATCAGACATTCAACATCTTAGAAAAGATGATAAATCTGGAAGTATGAAGTATTGTCGATTCTATGTAAAACAACTTCTTTTAATTTACAAAGGAGATGTTTCGGTGTATATGTTAACACAATAATCCTCAAATGCCACTGATTCTAACAGGTTCTGAAGAAGGGCAAGCAGTTGGACATCACTTCCTGTATACAATGTTCATACAAGTACACATAGGGTAAGACCATGCTAAATATACATATAAATGCTTGATCGGCTGTTGTTTAATCTTCTTGTTGTTTCTTCACGGCTGGAAAAAACCGAAGTACCCAGAATAAACCACTGGTACATGGCAAGTCACTGAGAAACTTTACCACATGTGACACAAGCAAATTCTTTAAACGACTGAGACAGCTCAAGGTGTACATGTACGCAGTACTGAACTTCAAGTTAGACCATGACGAATACCTTAAATGGCCCTAGAAGCTCTGTCAACCAAGGGAATCTCAAAACTTTCCTGTCCATGCATGGGGTTGAACTGACACCAATGTGTAACATACTAGACAATTAGCATCTGAACCCTACAGCCATGCCACCTTAATTGGGTATAAGATAGATATTTGTTCTACATCTGTCCCTCATTATATAACATGCTTTGTGACAGCACCTGATTCAGTATAACATGGTCATAATTTTGTCTCCCAAATTTATAAATTAATTTAATTCTTTATTTATTTGATGAAGATGACCCAACTGGCCAAAAGGGGATCTCCTCTGACATACAACACAGTGAATCTCATGTGCTTACTAAACCACACGTAAGTACAACTATTTTACCACATTGCCATTGCATATATATCAGAACATACTGTCAAATGTTTCACCGAGGAAAGACTTTAGATCTTGTATCTTCTTTACTTATGTGTACAGCCCGCCAGGCAGAGCTGTATCCCAAAAACAACAAGAAGAAGAACGTGCTGAGGGTAGATGTTTACTTTATACTTGTAACTTATCTTACCAGGCATGTTCCCCCATGTACACATGGTGAGCCCGCACAAGGCCCGGAAGTGGACTCTGGCTGACACCCGTTGGGGCCCTCTCCACTCCCAGTATAACCTGGTCTGCACTGACACACACGGTTACTGGGACCGATTCCTAATAAACAAAAACATGAGAAACACATACTAGCAGAGGTAAAATATTAAGTGTGAAATAAGGAGGCAATGATCAGTTAAGTGCCATATTTGCTTTTATATGAGCCAAGCTGGACATTAAAGGGTGTTTGGCCCCTAAAATGCCTTCATTTCAACCTCTTTAGGTGTCTTCAGCAAAGATTTGACGGAAATGAGCCAAGTACCAAAATGCACGCACTTGTCTAAATTCAGCTTAAGAATCAGAAAAAACATCAGAAAAATCAGGAAACAGAAGAATCTTATAACAAATGAAAATATATCATATTTGATTTTCACTAAACCGTAAAAATTTTTTAATTTTTGAAAACTGTGGTCACTAAAAAATATAACAGCTAGTAAACAATCTTCCAGCAATACAAGCATGACAGCAGTTTTAAGATACATGGAGGAGAGGGTGTAAGACTTACCTGGATTTTCCCGACAGGTAGCCAATTGGCTGCATCCTCCATTATTCTGAGAACAGACACCCACCCAATTGCAAGTTTCTCCTCCGCCAACATAACCTAGGTGACAGAAATTTAGAGTCATGGATGAAAAATTCAGTCCATGTTTATTTACTGAACGTTACAGGTATGGAAGAAAAAGTTAGTTCACGTTTTATTACAGAAAAAATTGATAGTACAGAAGAAACAGTTCAGGCAAAGCTCACAGTACATGCTTAGTGAATGAATCATTTTATCTTTAACACATGACAGTCCCATAAATTGTGTGTTTTTTCTCTTTGGGTCATACAATGTCAGCACATTTGCTATAGGTGGCAATTTGGTATCACAAAACTAATTACATGCTTCAAAAATAAAGTACAGTGGTCGTTTTTTCCAAGATGTAGGTGAAATAATTCTTAACATGAACAAGTAAAACATCATACTAAGCCATTTAACTTATTTATTTACTTCACTGGTGATTAAATATCATTTCACACTTCTATGTTTGCTGTCAAGTTTGTGCCTGGATGAGCGAAAGTGGACTGGCTAGAGTAAATTACTGTCATTCGCCGGGAAACTCTGGCTTAAGTGTTTAGGAAGGAGTATAAGGAGCTGGAATCTAATGTGACATCTGAACTGGTGAGGCCCCAGTAAGTTAATCAGTCAGCAATTAGTTTCATTCATTTTACATTCATATACTGCACTCACATACATTCACAGAAAGCAAACAGATTATATTTGTCCCACGCACCTGGGGGGCAGGGGCCACAAGTCCGTGACCCTCGAATGTTGACACAGTCCACCCGTGGGGCCAAGGAGCAACCACCATTATTTATCAGACACTCATTAATATCCACACAGGTGAAGCCATTTCCAGAGTAACCTGAAAACATGATTATTTCCATGCAAATTAATTCCATCAAATATATTTCTTGTAATCACCTGTTTAGGATCGTTTGTTTAAAGGATAAACTTTAAAGAGGTCTTTAACAAACTTAAAAATGTGCAAGCCGTCTCCCAAACACTCTAAACCATTCATTGTCATCAAAGCATGTGAATATATATGCTGCATGTGTTGGTGAATAATTATTGAATTGAATTGAACTGAACAGAAAGCCTCACAAACAAAGAGGGTGGGGTAATCTACAAAATCCCTGCCCAAGACCGGGGTTGAACCGCCACCTACTGTGCCAGTGTTTGGGAATCATATGCCAATGAGCCCAATGCCAGTTGTATTTCCTAAGTGAGTATGGACAATACTCCACTGATTAAGCCCCGTTGTGAGATATCTGATGACTGTGGATCATATTAAACTCAACTGAAACTAAAACTGTTACCTGCCGGGCAAGCCCCACAGTAAAATGAACCAGGTATGTCGATGCAGGGCACAGGTGGGTCAACGGAGCAGCGTGGAACTGGTCCACTACACTCATCCACGTTTTCCACACAGGCAGGGTTTGAAGGTGTGTTCCTCCAACCTTCCTCACAAATACAGGTGTATTTTGGCTGTCAAATCATAACACATACTGTACATATAAAACACAAACCAATAGATACATTTATTTATTTATCCTAAAGAATGTTTTATTTGAACAGTGAAAGATAGCTTTATTTATCAAGGAAACTGAGCAGTGACCAGTTTCAACCAATATCCTTCACCTAGTACTTCACAAACCTCTAGAGTGACTGGAATGAACCACCAAATTCGGCAAATTTTGTCCACCATCACAAGAGTGGCACAAGAAAGCATTGCCAACTGTTTATTGCCACCACAGGGCTTGAAACTGACACTGGTCTGCTGATCTGAAGTCTGTGGAATTTCGGTTTAACCTATTTTTTTGCCTACTGGCCAGTAAAACTGCACAAGTATTGATCCAAATGACCAGTAATTTATCAACTTTTGATTATGAAGTTACTGGTGGCCATATATACAATTATAAACAGTCGTCAAAAGAATATGGCTTGTACTATACATGCAGATGATATATTCTATAGTTAATAAAAATTGTAGGATAATTTGATCATGTTTTCCTTAATTCAACTGAAGGACCAGATAAGTCAAGGAAGGCAACCTGTGAATGGTTGTGGCTTTTCCCCGGGCTCTGCTCCGTTTCCTCGCACAATATGCTGAATGCTGGTTTCAGTGGTTTAAGGGATATATTCTTGAGTACATCATAAAACTCCAATCAAATACTTCAATCCTCAACAGCATACATGTTTTCCTAAGCAAATGTGGGCTAAAATAAAACTAGGCAGGAACAAACATTGTCTCGTGTATGACTGAGCTGTTTTTAGTCTTACCTGGCCTGGCTGTACTCTTGGTTGATTCACACATGTTCCATGTCCACACAGCGCCTCATTGGATGCTCCGGTACAGTCGTCATGTCGTTCTGTACACTGGTAGCCATGCCAGTTTGGTGCACATGTACACCTACAATCACACATTCACATCAGTAGATACAACATGCTGATGTGTCAGAAAATATAAGATTTGAAATAGCCGTGTTAGTATGCGCAGGTGTACGTAGGCCTATGGTGGTGCTGTGCTAGCACATACTGCTGTAAAATGTAATGTAAATACGTAAAACTGTTTCTTTCAAGGTGTTATAACATATTTGAATGTGCTATTGGGCATTCAATGGATTTGGGCTTTTACACTAATATTTTCCAATTTCAAATATGAACACCAAAGACACTGATTTGCCTTTATCTATCAAAACATAAACGTTCAATGTCTGGATTGTGCTACATGATGGATTACTATACTGGTTTTGACATATATTATTTTTAAGTGGATGACCAGGGACTACGATGTACACCAATCATTAGGATAGGTTTGAGTTGATGTAGAAACTGCAATGTAGCAATTTTAATTTTTCATCTTGTAGCGAAAAGGATCAGTGCTAGAGTGCGTCTATTTTGCATTACACGGGTAACTAAATTATTAATAGTTGACGAACATCTTGCAAAACTTGTTTACAACGTTACAAGTCGCGGCTTCAAGTAGTTAGATCGATATCTTTGATTTAACATCAAATATTTTCTTAGATTAATGCTCCCTCCAGACATACGTGTAACTTCCAGGAGTGTTGTTACAGGTAGCTCCATTCTGACAGCCTAGGCCTGTCCCTTGGTACTCATTGCACTCATTCACATCTTCATCACAGCGCACACCCTGCAAACCCAACAAACAGGATGTAATATTTCATGTGTAACACTACTGCTAACCTCTACGAAGATTAAATCTTCACTTACATGTCAGCTTTGTAAGTGGAAGTTTTTATGCAAATTTTCAAAAATTCATCTGGATGTTTACATGAATGAACGTTCTTCCACCTCTGTACTGAGCTAAACAATGAGAGAAATGGGTAATTAATTAAGAGACTAAGTTCATATCTGCCACAGAAATGGTAGCATGTAGTTATATCTATATATGTTGTAAGTCTGGGGAAAGGGTGGGGGGGAGAGGTCCCTACCGTCCATTGTCTCGGACACCGACAGTGAAAAGTGTTGAACCCATCCATACAGGTTCCACCATGAAGGCATGGGTTGGTCAAGCACTCATTTGTATTCAGGCTCTGTAACAAATACATGTGAAGTCTGTACTACAATCTTTCGGTTGTGGCATTAGCAAATATTTGCATTTCAGACCATCAACAATGAAAACAAAAACCTCCAAATTCCGAAAAAAAAAAGAGGCAGACATAAATACGAATCTTACCTGCTGTAGGTCACGTACTGTGTTTTGTAGTGTCTGGAACTGAAAAAAAAAATACACAAATAAATAAAAAGTCAGATACTAACATTCAACAGCATGTTTATGCAGCTTCTATGAAGACATGTTTTTAGAAAAACAATAGCTTTTACTACAAAAATACAGAACATAAATTACCAGTGAAAAAGAAGTAGATGAATAGTATTCTTTCTCTTATACAGAAAATAAATAACTTTACAAAGTGATAATAATCCATTGAAAATCAACAGGAATTCAGATTTGTTGAAAACAGAACATTTACTTTCCATCCTAAATAAGTGTTTAACCCATGTAGCTTTTCAATGATTTTGTTAATTACAGATTACGCTTTTGAAACAAAAGAATTGGAAAAAGTGTCAAAGTGATAGTAACATTTCATATGCGGACATAGGCTTCACACGAACCCATTAAAACATGCACATACATGGGTACATCATAATATCACTGTCAGTTAACATAAAAAAAATTTTCACATATTGGACAGGAAAACATTCTGTACATATATATGCCGTACATACCGTGACTGTAAACATAAACTTGCATTACACCAAGTACACCACAATACTGTGTGTTACACAGGGTGTATAACTCCACATGTGGGTTGTTCCACAAGTACACCACCATGCAGGTGTTACACAGGGTGTATAACTCCACATGTGGGTTGTTCCACAAGTACACCACCATGCAGGTGTTACACAGGGTGTATAACTCCACATGTGGGTTGTTCCCCATATACACCACCATGCTGGTGTTACACAGGGTGCATAACTCCACATGTGGGTTGTTCCCCATATACACCACTATGCCGGTGCTACACAGGGTGTATAACTCCACATGTGGGTTGTTCCCCATATTCACCACCATGCCGGTGTTACAAAGGGTGTATAACTCCACATGTGGGTGTTCCCCATATACACCACCATGCCGGTGCTACACAGGGTGTATAACTCCACATGTGGGTTGTTCCCCATATACACCACCATGCCCGTGTTACACAGGGTGCATAACTCCACATGTGGGTTGTTCCACAAGTACACCACCATGCCGGTATTACAAAGGGTGTATAACTCCACATGTGGGTTGTTCCCCATATACACCACCATGCTGGTGTTACACAGGATGCATAACTCCAAATGTGGGTTGTTCCCCATATACACCACCACGCTGGTGTTACACAGGGTGTATAACTTCACACGTGGTGTGGCCACATGGAGGTTGGTTACTTTGAGTCATGAGACAAAAAAGCAGACTTTTGTCCAGACACAACAATGAATGAATTAAATCACACAGCCACATGGAGGTTGGTTACTTTGAGTCATGAGACAAAAAAGCAGACCTTTGTCCAGACACAACAATGAATGAATTAAATCACACAGCCACATGGAGGTTGGTTACTTTGAGTCATGAGACAAAAAAGCAGACTTTTGTCCAGACACAACAATGAATGAATTAAATCACACAGCCACATGGAGGTTGGTTACTTTGAGTCATGAGACAAAAAAGCAGACCTTTGTCCAGACACAACAATGAATGAATTAAATCACACAGCCACATGGAGGTTGGTTACTTTGAGTCATGAAACAAAAAAGCAGACTTTTGTCCAGACACAACAATGAATGAATTAAATCATACAACCACATGGAGGTTGGTTACTTTCAGTCATGAGACAAAAAAGCAGACTATTGTCCAGACGCAACATATGTGACAATTAAATGATACAACCACAGTGAGATTTGATTTGTGCGTGCGCTGAGATTGGGCACTTTGGTTCATGCAACCACAGTAAGTATGGGCATTTGAATCATGCGTGCACTAAGATTGAGCACTTTGGTTCATGCAACCACAGTAAGTATGGGCATTTGAATCGTGTGTGCACTAAGACTGAGCACTTTGGTTCATGCAACCACAGTAAGTATGGGCATTTGATTCATGCAATCACAGTGTTATTGGGCACTTTGGTTCATGCGGCCACAGTGAGACAGGACACTCTGTTACCCTTCTGTTCATACGTCGCAGTTGTCTTCTACGGACAGGGGCTGAGGCTCCATTAGTTGGCAAACGTGTTTCTAAAGCTGTGAGCTACAGTAATTACAAAAGAAGAGATAGGTACGGTACTGTCTCTTTATGAATTCTGCACGATAACTAACAGTGATAAAGTGGACTGGAAACTTGGGTTCATGTGACCAGTGAGACAGGGCATGTTGTTGCCCTCTTGTTGACCCGGTCATAGTATCATCCATCTGTAATACAAGAGCTAAATCCCTGTAGGCAGTCGACCACAGGACAAGACATATAAAGATACTGCAGTACAATGATGTCCAATATTAGATGCTTCATTTCTGGTCTAGTAAGTGTTTAACCAGCTGCTGTCTTGTGTAATCATCAAAATGTCTGAAGGCTCAGTACCTCTTTTGATACATTTTATAATATTTTTTCTTTAATTTGTCCTTTTTTAAATTTTCACTTATGAAGCTATCATTTGGCAACACACTGTTGAATATCAGACAAGAAGATGAGCTATGGTATTGACGGTACGTGGCGTCAAGTTGCCAATCATTAAAAAAGGAATGAGGTCCATGTCATTTTGATAATTCAAAACACAAATCAGCAGAACCAGAAGCTGTTCTGTATTATCTCCATTACACAATTCTTCCACGGCTTCCTGCATCCTGAAATATAAAGAAACCCAGGTGCAAATTAGTTTTGTCCAGTTCTGTTTTAACTTACCCTTGATTCAATGTCATTGCCAGCATTGCGTTCTAGGGAGTAAATCTACAACACATAACAAACATGCACTGTCCATGCCAAGAACTTTGATACAATGTCACTGGTAACCGAGAATTTAGGAAACCAAAGCCTTATGACATTAAAAACTTAATGAAATTGCTACTGTTTTCTTTTAATCTGGCTATGTGCTAGTTACTGTAATTATATCTGCAATGGTGTGTTAAGTGATCAAAATAAGGAGCACTGGGACCATAAAACACACATAGTGTGTGTCTACAAGGGATACTGGGACCATAAAACACACAGTGTGTGTCTACAAGGGATACTGGGACCATAAAACGCACACAGTGTGTGTATACAAGGAGCACTGGGACCATACAACACACACAGTGTGTGTCTACAAGGAGCACTGGGACCATAAAACACACACACTGTGTGTCTACAAGGAGTACTGGGACCATAAAACACACAGTGTGTGTCTACAAGGAGCACTGGGACCATAAAACACACACAGTGTGTGTCTACAAGGGGTACTCGGACCATAAAACACACACAGTGTGTGTCTACAAGGGATACTGGGACCATAAAACACACACAGTGTGTGTCTACAAGGGATACTGGGGCCATAAAACACACACAGTGTGTGTCTACAAGGGATACTGGGACCATAAAACACAAACAGTGTGTGTCCACCACAGAAAGTTTTTGTAATAACACATAAAGAATATGTTGACAAGATGCAGCCTTTGTGATAACACACAAAGGGAATGTGGAGAAATATTCTTGAGTACGGTGTAAAAAATAAATAAATCACATAAATAAATAAATAAATGTGGACATGACACAGCCTTTGTGATAACACACAAAGTCGATGTTGACAAGACACAGCCTTTGTGATAATACACAAAGTCAATGTTGACAAGACACTCTGTGATAACACAAAGTGGGTGTTGACAAGACACACTCTTTGATTTGTTTATTTATTTGATTGGTGTTTTATGCCATGACACACTCTTTGTGATAACACACAAAGTGGATGTTGACAACACACAGCCTTTGTGATAACACACAAAGTGGATGTTGACAACACACAGCTTTTGTAATAACACACAAAGTGGATGCTGACAACACACAACCTTTCTGACAACACACAAAGTGGATGTTGACAGCACACAGCCTTTGTGATAACACACAAAGTGGATGTTGACAACACACAGTCTTTGTGATAACACACAAAGTGGATGTTGACAACACACAGCCTTTGTGATAACACACAAAGTGGATGTTGACAACACACAGCCTTTGTGATAATACACAAAGTGGATGTTGACAACACACAGCCTTTGTAATAACACACAAAGTGAAAATCGACAGGACACAATTTGTGCAAGGGGGCATTTTGGTACATGTAGGTCACAAATGCAGCTATAAAATAATTTGGATATGGCCTAGGCAGAAAAAATATTTAATTTGCGATAATACTTCACTGTCTTACATCAAAAAGGAACAATTTGTTCAAACTAAGCCAAAACAAACAGAAAACAAACTATTATAGTTAGAGTTCTATACATGATCTTCATTTCTTTACTGCATCAGTACGTTAAATTAGCCAACTGCAGTACAATGTAATCATGATGGAAAGCTGGAGCTTCTTACCCGTGAATCCAGGGTGTTCACTTGATTGGTCAGGAAGTTCAGACGATTGGCCACTTGACCAGTGGGCTGGAGATTGTTCAGACTTGACTGAAGTTGACTGATCCGAGAGTTCACATCTGTTGGAACCTAAACACAGAACAACTCGACTCTTATACGCGCAAACAATAAACAGCAACCTAATTCAACTTGTAGATTTTACTGAACACACTTGATTAGGGGGTGCTGCACATAATATTATGAAAGTTTTCTTTGTGACAATGATTCATCAAGTATTTTTAATATAAATCGTTAAAATTTTCCAACGTATAATGTTGTATGGAAACTGTTTATCATTTAGCTCTTTGTTTTTAGAAAGTTGCAAATGTCATTGGCGGTGCCTGCCATTTAAATTTTACAAGAATGTAACAGACTTTGTGACGTTGTTGACGGTCAGTTTAATGATCCAGGGCCACATTAATACAACAATGATCCAAAATTTATTGAGAGCAAGTCATTTCGTTTTGAGCAAATTATTGACACGTTTTGTTTTATATCCACCTATATTGGTGATTTGACTGCAGTGTTAGGTCGGAAAGTTTATCAGTTACCTGGCACTTGAAGCTAACCATATATTATATAAGTAAAACAGTTCTTGAAAATGGTTTAACATCAAAAAAATAATTAACACATAAAAACGGCAGCAAATTGGTGAATAAAGCTCTGACATCACATCAACAAAAAAATACAGCTTTTGTTATCATTTCACAAAGGCGAGCACCAAAATTAAAGTTCGCGCACTGTTGGGGAAAATCATGAAAACTTCTGGAGTTAAGGTCATACCATTAACACTGTATCAGTTTGTAGCTTAATTACAAAGTAGCAAAAATTATAGGTACAGTATGCTTTAATTTTCTATTATATTTCACCAGGGAATAAGTGGAAGAGTTAAGAGATATTTAAGAGAAAAGTATAAATTTCATCCTCACATTTCTCTCCAAAGCATTCATCCTGGTGGTAAGGTCATTAAATTTGGTGGCCACCTGTCCTGTGGGGGACAGGTTGTCTAGACGGGATTCAACGTTGCGCAGACGTGACTGTAAATCTGAAGGAACCTGCAATAACATCAAGTACGAATATAGTGATATCTACACGCAGATGCATCTTAACTGAAGGCAGAGATTCTTACAATTTCACTCTTACTATCGTTTATGGGTAATTCCTCAATCTTTTCACACATGGAAGAGTAAATTTAAGTATACCAGTGATTTATGCATGAATTTAAGTTTAGAGATAAAACTACATGAACGCCAATTTCAGGGTTTCACAAGAAGTATAATTTTATCAGTCCACACAGGATAATGCTCAGAATGCAATTAAAGAATCATCTAGAAAACATGCAAAAAAGACTGGAGAATTACAGTAGTAAAACTTTTTAAAAAACTGTATATGAAAGAAATAAACTATGAATTATGTGTTTTCAAGACCAAATTGCTAAGTAGCTTTTATGTAAAAGCCTTTAAATATGTGACAAAGAATACATCTGTAGAAAGGAAAGTAGAATGTAACAGTGCCAGAACTGAGACTTCCAGAAATCCATGGAAGGACAATACAATACACCAGAGTTTGACAGGTTCTAAGAGACACAATTACAAGAGAGAGTAGACAGAAAATGGTCATGTTTCAGGTTTCTGGTACAGCTAGTATGCTCCGGTCTCTGCTTCCACATTATTTCATCAATGCTGTCTATAAGAATATTGTTTGATGCTAAACATCATGCACATTTGGTTCAAGTGTCCCTAACTACAGGCTTCTGGTATGATCAGTTCTCAACATACACGATTAAGTTAGCCTGTTTTACGCTGTATCCAAGAGTATGGCTTCATGTATAAAGAGAATGTACACATCTGGTTCAAATGTGAAATACAGGCTTCTGGTATGCTCATGTCTCAGCATACACATATTACACGTATTTCATAAATACTGTATGCAAGAGTATTATTGTATGTGATGAAACAATAAGCAGATTTGGTTGTAAAGATACACCTGCTCAGCATACACAGGTTTGCGTATTGTTATAAATACTGTGAGAAAGAGTATTCATTCTCATGTACAAATAACAACATCTGGTTCAAGTGTTAAATCATGTTTGCGGGGCCTCCGTGGCTCATTGGGTTAGCGCACTAGCGCGGCGTAATGACCTAGGAGTGTCTCACCAATGCAGTTGCTGTGAGTTCAAGTCCAGCTCATGCTAGGTTTCTCTCCGGCCGTATGTAGGAAGGTCTGTCAGCAACCTGCGGATGGTCGTGGGTTTAAACCGGGCTGTTTCCACACATCATAATACTGGTTGCCCTCGTATAAGTGAAATATTCTTGAGTATGGAGTAAAACACCAATCAAATAACTAAATGAATCATGATTGATGGGAAAAATAATCACACTTAGGTCATCATTTTCATATTATCAAAATATTACCATCTATCAATTATTAAACATGCAGTAGGTTTACATCCTTTACTTACATTAGGGTTTGACTGCAACTGCCGGATTGCATCTGTATTGCTTTGAACCTGTGAAAGAAATAAAGAAAATAACATGAAATTGAACAAAGACAGCATGGCTTAAATCATGCCTTTTAACTGATGCATGAGATTTACTTTAAAAAAAAAAATAATAATAATAATAAAAAAACAACTTAAATACAAACTGCTGAAGATTTTGCTATTGCATTTACAATAAAAATTTCAAGCATGTATACTTAGGCCTATGTTACTTGAAGATGACAACTTTAAGACAGATTTGTGAACTTTGAATTTGTCAGTTCATTCGACCCCATAAAAATACTTCTCCTGAACTTGTACTTGCACATTAATATATCTAATGTATAATTTGTTAGAAACATTTGAAAGAAAATATAACAGAAAAATTTCAATATATGATTATGTAAAACAAACATGTGAACACAAACAAACATTATGTGTCCTACATTTTCCTCAATAAAATATCTCAACATATAATCAAGGAAATCATTGTTGAATATGATCACCATTAAAATGTTTTAATATAGTGTAAGATGATTTGAGATGTGTGTAAATATGAAATTTGTGTACCATTCCCTCTGTGGTTTGAGAATACTGTGCAGCTGTTTGCAAAGACATTTTATACACACGTGAAGAACTGATGGCGATATCTCCACACGGTATTGCTCTCCATTTTGAGAGCACTATTAAATCATCTGCCCTACGAATATCAGCTTATTGAATAATTCATGTATTGTGATAGCATATCGTGGAACTTTGAACAAGGCCTAAGCAAAGAAATTAGCATAAAGACAGCAGTATAAGTAGGGGGTGGTACCCAGGCTAAGTGAAAGTGGGTATAGAGTGTGTATACAGCAGGTTCACCTGTAGTCAGGTGAATTGGTCAGGTGTTGGTCGTTAAATCTACATATCAGCCTTACGTCCATCAAAAACTTTCATTACTGTATACCTCCTAAAATCCCTCCAGTCCTTGGTAAACAAACTAACTGAACTTTCCATCTCTAAACTTAATGTATTGGACATAAAGTTTCACATGAGTTAGTCATTTTGCCTGATTCAGAGTGTTCTAATTATTTAAAAATAATTTCAAGTTTATTTGGACAATATTTAGGACAAATAAGTAGGTTTTCAGCAGCAAAAGTGATACTGTATGATTTGTATTTGTCTCTTGGGCTGAAGTTATGGGGAAAATAGAGCACTTCTTATGTAACCCATGTAGCTCTAATTCTGACACGAGTTTAGAAAGGTCATACATGTTGGTTTGGAAGGTAGAATACAATGTTAAAAGTAATATTTCATGAACTTTATTTGCTTGTGAAAATGCACTTTTTAATGTTAAAAGTAATATTTCATGAACTTTATTTGCTTGTGAAAATGCACTTTTTAATGTTACAAGTAATATTTCATGAACTTTATTTGCTTGTGAAAATGCACTTTTTAACGTGAAATAATAGGTCAAACACAATATACGATGGCAGTCAATTTAATGGGAGGAGGGAATGGGGCAGCAGAACCTTAAAAAACATACATGGATCTCACCGTCATAAAAGTTTAAAAATTATCATGCAGCATTTAAGATATTCTTTACAAATATTAAATCCATCATATTCAACATTCAAAATCCTGATTTTAATTTCCTTGTGGAATCAATATAACAAAATTTATTCAATCTGAGAAATCATTGAAACGTATTATCAACAGGCTAGAATATGTTCATTTATTATCTGATTCATGTTTTAGTTGATATTCAAGAAACCGAGTAAGTATTTTTGGACCAATCATTTGCATCACTGTAATACATTAATATTCACTTTATTTGTATCTAGCAATTATTGTAGGTCATTTTAATCAGACAAGTGCCACTGTACTCCTAGGGCAGGGTCCAATGAAATACAATATGCATGAATACATTAGAACTCTCTGGAACACACAGAGTACACACCTGTGTAATCATATGTCAGATGTACATTCGATACAGCCAGGAGAGTTTCATGTTATTTCAAAATATTACGAAATATGTGTAACAAATATTACACAAATACATACAAAATGATTACTAGTCACAACCAAAACAGAGGGGACCCAGAAGCCTCTCACCAATGTGGTCGCTGTGAGTTCAAGTCCAGCTCATACTGGCTTCCTCTCCAGCTCTACATGGGAAGGTCTGGCAACAAACCTGTCGATGGTTGCGAGTTTCCCCTGGGTTTGGCCAGTTTTCTCCCACCTTAATGCTGGCCGTTGTTGTAAAAGTGAAATATTCCTGAGTATGGCATAAAACACCAATCAAATAAATAAATAAATAAATAAAACAGTGGGAACTTATTTAGAGAACACAGCCTCACGTGTAAAGAATAGTTGTTAATACAAAAACTACACCTTATAGGACCTAGTCAGCTAGGACCCTTCTGTAACTCCATGAAAAAGCATAACTGGTACAACAAATAAACATTTTCAAACATGTTAAATATGATAACTCCATTGCAATTTGTGTCCACATGTACATTTATATGTGTTCATGAAGACACACAATTTTATTTGTAGTGTAGTTATCACTAAAGTCAGGATAATGGTATTGTAGCCATATGTGATTGAACGAGAGAGGCAGGTGATGGAGAAACCATCCCAAAAATGTCAGCCATGTATGACGCAAAATAGCTTTCTATTAGAGGAGTCATATGAAAGGCCAGATGTGTAACCTGCTGTCTGACACAAGTTATTATGGTCAATGGCTTGACAACATCTGAAACCTACCCATGATCACAAGAAACATCAGATTTTATACTCATACAATTGATAATACTCATTACACTTTCATGACAAATTAAACAAATAAAGCATTCATATCTGTTTATAACAGACAAACTGTATGTGTGTGGTTTGGTAGGTTATACATATTCCAAGTGCAAGTGCTGTGTTGGTTTACCTGACACATGGAGTAATTAGCTCATGTCCACAGGTGAACTTACCTGTACTGACCTCAGCCATACCTGACTGTGACACCTGGTCAGGCCTATCTCATTTCAACTGACCACTAACTCAGAGTCAACAAGTAAAGCCTTTAATCACATTTACGCAGGGCTTTTAGCTCCCATTTAAAGTAGCAGCACTAACATGGCGTTGACCCTAGTGCAATGTGATCAAGTGAAACGTGAAGACAATCTATGTATAGAAGACGCATTAGCGAAGACTATATGTAATATGTACCAGATCCACGAGATAAGTAAAACATTAATGACAAGGGTATGTGTTCAGAGTAAATGTCACAACAGTACCAGGCGCCTAGAGTTAAGCTGAGAAAAGCATTTCTACATGTCCTCATACACAAGTGAGTTCGGAGTTTAAAAGTCTACCGTAGCAATGTGAGGCAGAGTAATTTCAGATTGCAAGGAAATCCAAACCTTATGTTATGAAATAGATGAATTTATGCCAGAATGAAAGGTTTTTCTTAGGAAATTCGTATTATATAACCAATGTTAACAGCAACATTAATAATAATACAAATCATAAACAAAAAACTCATAATAATAAATCATTTCCAATCAGTAATAATGAATGACACTATAGTATCATTTCCATTTTTTTCCCGTATCAAAAACTTGAAATGAAGAAAAAATGTAAATGTTTTTGACAGTTTACTTAGTTACCTGAGTGGAGATTCCATCCAAATTTTTCCCGTTAATATTGATGTAGCCTCCGGATGAACTCTGGAAGGTGATGTTGTGGTTTCGGCCTGTCTGGAACACCATGTGGCCGTTTTGTGTTACAATCGATGGCCTGAAACAATTCAGTGAAAAGAAAAGATTCAAGTTCATATGTAGAGAAAGTAGTTAAAAAGTGGAATATATTCGCAGTGATAATTAATACTGACGAGTGACGAGTCGGTTGCTTATTTGGTGAACTGCTTCTGACAACAACGATTACAAATGAATCTTCAGGACAAGGAATCACTGGATTAGATATTTCTTGGTCATTACACGTTTATTTGCACATATAGAAACAGTGGACAGATCCTTATAATATACACGTGTGTAGGCCTATGTGCCAGAACTGGAGAGGTCGTCTGTTTAGAAGAGGCGCGAAAGCATACGTTACGTGCGCGCCAAGGCCTACGTGCTGCGTGAAAACGTGTTTTCAGGCAATATCTGTGGTACAATGAGAAACGGAAAGCACCGCAATACACATAACGCATGCAGATTAGATCGAGTTTCTTGTCTGCTTTTGTATCGGGTCCCCTAATGGTTTTGGAAATCAGCGAGGCATGGGTGACACTGGTTTGGTAATCTCATTACACCCGGGTATAATGACCTCAATACGACGATCAGTAATCTCCGAACACAGCATAGATAGAGAGCTGACATCTGGCTTTGCCATTACCTTACAGTCGCTTGACCAACAACTCTATTGATTTGGCCGTTACTTTAGTTTAGAGCATTCGTCCACTCAGAAAGTAAGAAATTCCCACAATTTACACGCCTACCCAAAGTAACGGTCAAATAGTCCTTTTTGGGTGACATTTCTCATTTCGCCACAAATGTCTGAAAAACAATTTCGCTGATAAAACTGAAATGTCGCTAGATACGTGGACCATCATTCATATCTTGGGTTTATCTTGAAGCTGTTTTATATTTGTAAATACCTATGTGATACAAACCACCATTTATTAAAAGGCCCTCTTCATTATGATATTGTTGATGGAGGTCACAAGATACACACGCTACTTGATAAAACATACTTCACACAATCCCAAAAGAAGAGAAGCTTAAGTTACGACAACAGTGAAACATACAAGACAACTCTCATGGCATATTTAACAAACATCAATAATCATTTTTTATAGTTGGATATTATATAGTTTATACGAAGGGGCGTACACGATCCGTCAGGCTTTGCGCAGACACGCGCCCATCACACATTATCATCCGCTCAATCTAATTCAATGCGACCGAGACAATAACTAGCACGTCTAATTGAAAAGGTTAAAAGTTATACTTACTCATTTCCAGTTGCTGCTCGCTTGTGTCTGACATTTTGATCCGTGAGCTGAATACACGTGGATAAAAGTAGCAGCAATATGGGGAGAAAAAACTTGGAGAGTTGGCCGATCGGACACCTCCCCAAATCCATGTTGATTAGCTGGACCGCGGCCGAGACTGATACATGCAAAGAGACGCCCGCCACACTAAAACCTGTCTTAAGATGCCAATGTCCACAGAAGAAATGTGATACGCCGTTAACGTGTTGTCTTGTGTGTCACATCGAGGCCGGGATCCCTCCACTTTCGTCAGAACAGGGATGAGAGACAACGCAGAGTAGATACCTTAAGATTAATATGTGATCAGCCACATAAAATAATATTAATTCATCTATATGGAGAGAGGTGAAGGTTTTAATCCGGACGACCCATGGCCTTTAACTAGCAACTGGCGATTTCCTGGTTTGCGCCAACGTGACAGATCGTAATAACTACTGATGTCGGCTATTTAAACAGTTTTTATGTAAATCGCATGACGTTGTATATCGGCGAAAACAAACAACCAAATCTCCAACAGTTACAACACGTAATGGCATCCATGTTCTACAACTTCTCCCCCTAAAACAATAAAATGCGCTGGTCTGGCGATTGTCGGTGCGATGTAGAAAGAGCAAGGCACAATTCTCTCGTCTCCAGTGTTCTTATCACTCGGAGACATCGCTATATACTTCACATTACATATAAGGTGCAGGTTGAAAGCATGTCCACCTTAACGCGCTGCGCTACATCTTGTCCACAAACGATCTCATATACACGAACCGGCATATATATAAACCACAGATACACAGACACAAAGCCTACGTTTTTATGCTTTATAGAGGTCTATATATACTCATTATAATGGTAAAACATTCTGTTCTAAACCTGGTGCATGTATCAGCTTAAAACCAAGATGTATTTTCTCTGTTTTTTACTGTGGTTCTAAGTGTTTGCTATATATGGACTTCAATGTGAAATAATGGAATTATTATTATCGATCGTTTTAAATGTTAGAAAACACATTGATACGTTAACGTTATATGATATAAGTTATCACTAAACTCAGGTTAAACAGATGAATACATAGCTAAAATAATAGGCTAGGATTTCGTTCTCATTGTTTTCTGGAAGAGAGTTTGCTTGACGGTAATTTATTAAATAAACGGCCTTAGACATTTGATTCTCATTGTCAGGGATGAGACAGACATTTTGGGGTGAAAATGAGGAAACTAGTTGTAGATGTACATCACATAACTGATAACTTTGTGATTTTTCGCATTTCTAAATTAAATTCAGAACATTTCTCTGATGCATTTTTGTATAAAAAAAATAGCATACCTTCAAAAAGAGGACAAATCACATGCCTGGATTGTTCATTTCGTTTATTGAGCACGAATCGTGGTCGGCGCACTTTACAAGTATATAATCCTCAAGTGTGGGTTTGAATGAGGCATAGTTGGATTAAAATTTAGTGTAAAATATATATATATATATATATATATATATATATATATATATATATATATATATATATATATATATATATATATATTCCAAATTTCCAAAATAAAAGGAGCTATGCCTGAAAACATATGGAAAAGGGCCATAGATAGATAGCCGGTGAAAATCACCTGTCAAATTCACCTAAGAATAGGGTTTCCTAATAACTGTTCAGGTAAAAGCTAAATCAGTAGCAGCCTATACAGCATCCCCTGCCCCTACTCCCATCAACACAAGCACCTCTCCCAGCACCAAGGCTTAACCAGAATTGAGTAACTCAGAATGCTGTGTTGTAGTTACATTTAGTAAACAACAACATGACAAGTCGGATCCAGATGCCCCGATGATTTTCCGCGGGTTATATCTTTGTATAAATATGAAGATCGTGTATATCCATTGAAATACACCTGCTGAATGCATCCATGAGGGGATTGTTTCGCCGTATGGGTGATACATACACGTATTACCCGAGTTACATCTAAGCGTCTGTCCATGAATGTATTAAGAAAACTACCCGGACTTCTTGCGACTGACACATGTGTTGACAGGTCGGTATAGTCATTAACAGCACAACCACAGAAGCTTGTCTATGTATTTCCACTGTTGAGATTCATTAAACACGATGCACGGCACACACACAGGAACTTTGGAGTTCAATACATAAATACCTAGAAAGGAGAACTTTCGATGAGAGGAGAAACCGGGTTTTGATTCAAGCGAGGTATACAGTAATTATAATGTAGTAAAAACATCACCATGTAAATGTAAAAGGTTTCACAAGCTTTCGATCCACATGCCGCGGTCATTATCAAGTGACTAACCACTATATTTCAAAAGGTATAAATGGTGTATAGTGGAATGTTTATATATACACTATTGTCTTATACCTGGAGAAAGATCAAAATACATCAGCTAAACTCTATAGGATCAGTTGATATGGAAAACGACAGAGCAAATATGTAAAACGGAACGCCATGAGCGGACAACAAAATTTATTTACCTGTTGTAATGGTGTTCATCGCTATGCTCCAGAGCTTTCGATTTACCTATTACAACAATCAAATTCATACGAAAAGTACAGGAAATTCTAACTACAGGATAACCATTTGGTAACAAAAACTGTTGCTAAGCTTTAAACTGCTAAAGCGGTTACTCTCTAAAAGGAAATGTAAAGTTATCCTGGCTAAGAGATAACATGGCGGAGGTCATAACTGATGTTTTCCAGAAATCACTGAACTCCTCTTCAGTTACCTGACAAAGCATACATCTTTACAAAACCTTGCACCATCGAACGCCTGTATACATATATTCGACACTCAGTGGCAGAATATAAACGATGAACGAAAAACGTAAAACACCTCGTCCAACAATAGCAAGCAACATATACCAAACAAAGTCTCGCTACGGTCCAATACCTACAAATATAGCTGTGAACAATTACAACTTTGCTTCAAGTTAGCGAGGAACGCGTTGCCTAAGCAGCAATTTCACCAGGATATGCGATGTATTGCAATACACATTGGTATTTACCGGTTAGGCATACGTTCTCGATCATAATCGAGTTAATTTCAATGAATTGGGTTATCTGGTTTATACCTGATATGCACTATGTATATATATACATGTATGTTAATTAACTAGATTATAGAGCTTCTCTAGCGAAGCGGCTGTCATGTTGGCTCTCTTCAAGAACGGCTGTCGTGTTGGTTCTCTCGAAGATCTGCTGTCGTGTTGGTTCTCTCACAAAACGACTGTCGTGTTGGTTCTCACCCAGAGCGGCCGTCGTGTTGGTTCTCTCCCAAAGCGGCTGTCGCATTGGTTCTCTCCCAGACCAGCTGTCGCATTGGTTCTCCCCGAGCGGCTTTCGTGTTGGTTCTCACCCAGAGCGGCCGTCGTGTTGGTTCTCTCCCAAAGCGGCTGTCGCATTGGTTCTCTCCCAGGCCAGCTGTCGCATTGGTTCTCTCCCAGAGCTCTTTTGTGTTGATTCTCTCCCAGAGCGGCAGTCGTGTTGGTTCTCTCCCAGAGCGGCTTTCGTGTTGGTTCCTCCCAAAGCGGCTGTCGTGTTGGTTCTCTCCCAGAGCGGCTTTCGTGTTGGTTCTCTGCCAGACCGACTGTCGTGTTGGTTCTCTGCCAGAGCGACTGTCGTGTTGGTGATCTCCCAAGCCGGCTGTTGCGTCGATCCTCTCCCAGGCCGGCTGTTGCGTCGGTCCTCTCTCAGAGCGGCTGTCGTGTTGGTTTTCAGTCAGAGCGGCTGTCCTGTTGGTTCTCCGCCAGAGCGGCTGTCCTGTTGGTTGTCTCTCAGGGCCTCTGTCGAGTCGAGCTGTCAGAAACTACGCATTCGATATTGGCTCGTCATACTCCCGTTCAAAAAGCCTTTACTCCACTGGCGACTAATTACACAGCCAAATCTTCAAAGGTTAATTGTTATGTCTGTGCCATTCCCTGCAGTACCAAAAGATTATTGGTGTTGTTCATTTAGAGTTTGACACAAGCTTGGTACAGGTTGGTTGAAAACCAACGAGTTTTTTTCGCAGTAATAAACTGTAATAAAATGTACCCATTAATCACCGAACAATTCCACGTCGGATAATAGCAACCTGTTCCAGTTGGTAACTTGATTTGTTATCCGTTCCAGTTGGTACCTGGTTTGTTATCTCTTTCAGTTGGTAACTGGTTTGTTACCTGTTGCAGTTGGTAACTGAGTTGTTATCTGTCCAGGTGGTAACTATTTGTTACAATTCGACAACAACTTACTCTAATTCTTCCAATTTTTAGGACAGGTATTAGTATTGCAGAAAGCAAATGTTTTTATTTATTTCCTTATTTTTGTCGGAAAAGTAAAGATATGTGTATGTAGTTTGTAGTCCAGAGTCTGGCAGCATGTTATTGTGTACAAGATACAAAAACAACAATAAACGCATTGGTCTTCATGAAAATCCATAGCATTGTCGTGTCCTTTAGCCTATATTCAATCCATTTATCCACATCGATTCATTAAAACACTTTAGCAAATCTATTCTTATCGACCTTTTAAAAGCTCAAATAGTACTTTCACATATAAAAATAAGACATATATTTATTCAATTAAAACAAAAACTTATCTTCACTGCATGCCATACAAATGCGCATATAGTCGTAAATACGCACTTGCAGTTTGCACTCGAACTATTGAATGAGCCGACGATTCATGTTACAGTCGAAGGTCGACTGTACCCGAAATCCACAATCAATTAACAGGTGCTTGTATATATGCTGACACAGAAATACAGTATTGACCCACACACAAAACATGTACGGCTATAGATACGCGAACAGGAGTTACAGGTTGAAATACAACAATCTCAGAGATATGTGTAATAGTCATACGCCGGCTGAAACGTTAAATTTTGTGGGACAATCAGCTAAATCACATGATGCGTAAAAGCCCGTTTAGAATATGCATGTTCAAACATTTTTAATTACGACACTTGGCGTAGAATCTAAGTCAACAGTAATGCCCGTTTGTACAGTGTATTATAATGACCCATTATAAGAGCTTATATAACCAATCACGAGAAACTTAAGATCAGCTGTTACATATTCATGATGTGGATTGGAATGCGGCTCAAGTTTAAGAGCTGTTCGTACCAACGTTCTCATTGTAATTTGATTCCTCTGCGTGTTTTTACCGGATACATCCCGCTCCACTACAGATACAATATACATGTACACGTACCAGTTAACGCCGCCACAAATCTTACACATCAATCCGCTCAACTCACCAACAACCATTAACACCGATACATTTGTGTTTGGCACTGAGCGTGTACCGAACTATCAGTGTGAGGTACGGCAAGCATTGGTTACGATTAAGATGAAGACGGAGTTTGTAATGAAACCAACTGAGTTTCCAATAAGGATGGGTGTTATTTTCACGACTGGCGATCTCTATCTTCAAATGTAACCACAAAATGCTACTGACTTGTACATATATCTGTTTGCATGTCTGATCTTACACGTGTATTGCCCAGGACCTTATAGCATGGTCCCTGCACGCCAGACCGCACCTAAGGACAATACTTGGAGCCAAGCTCACACATGCATGCATACGAGCAACGCCCCTTTTGCTAGCATTCATTATACGGCCGATACTGTCGCTGAACGTGACCCCAAAGTTAACTTCATACACTTCATATGTAAAGTAAACGATTCAACGATGATCGGTTACTTGGTAATATAAATGTATGGATGGTTATATATTATTTTTTATATATTATTTATTTATATATAATTCATAATGTCGTTCATGACCAAGATATTTATTCTGCCTGATGACGGGAGTTCTGTTGATCATAAAAAGGTGTTTAAGGGGTTCGGAATTTATCTTTAAATAATGCAGATTCCTTCACCGGTTGTTGGCTAAATGTGGTGCATGTGTGGTGTACCATTTTGTACACTCAACAAATTATTATGTTAAATTTAACAGAAATTCTGTTGTCTGAGTTATGCTAGAATGTATAACATGTTATAACATTCAACATGATGCCCTGTTTGTCTAATAGAATCGTTATGTTGCATTAATAGGATATGTGTGTTATATTTAACAGAATACATTCTGGAATCACTCACTTTCTGTTAAATACAAGATTATTTTTTTTTTTTGAGAGCCTTTACAACATGATGAGGTTTATCAACGTCACTCTCTGTAACTCACCTTAAATTGGCCTGATTAACAGCTATGGTTTTACTTTAACTTAGTTTACTTTTTTCCTTAGGTATTCAGTGAGGCGTTTATTCAGAGATTAAGCCCACCAGACAATCACAATAAAATGTCCCTAACATGATTGTAATTAAATTTCTCCACAGGTAATACATGATTGTTAAATATGCTGAATTTCCAACATTCTCCTCTGTGGATGTTGTGTGTTGTGTACACGAAATTTAACAACTGCTTTACATTAAAAGCTGAATGGACATGCATACAAATTCCTCTTAAAGACATTAATACTTGTATTTGTAAAATTTGCTGACAGTCCCTTCTTGGATGTTGTGTGTTGTGTACACAAGATTTGACAATCGTTGGGCCAGTAGATTCTATAAAAACTGGGCCTAAACAAACAGGTTAACCAGACAGACAGACCGGACACATGCTATATCCACCTCCAACGACTACCCTGACAAGGGGATAATAGTTCAAATGAAACCATTCACTCACAAGAAACGACAAATTAAGATTTCCTCTCATTTAATTTCATGGGAATGCTCATGTAAAGAATAACAATGGTGCAATAATTACATGTAATTTATTCAACATGACAAGATCATGAAATTCACATCCTGAAATGAAAAAGCCATACGTGCAAACCTCACCAGACGGCTCAAACACGAAAAGAAAAGAATAATAATTAAAATAAATTTCCAGATACGGGGCCACTTTTACAAAACGTCCTATTTCTCGTTAACGTTTTTATAAATGACGCTGCCTGAAGGTTTTAGTGGCACAAGGAAATATTGGTTGATGAAGTTATGTGAAAGTGGCTAATGATCAGAACAGAATTAGAATGCAACCATTTGCAAGATTTCATGTGAGATTATTCAACAGCCATAAGCCCAGTCTGGCTACCAGCTTTGTAAAACAATTACACATACAAAGAAGGAATTCCCACAACAAATGTCCCTCAAATTAAAGTTTGATGAAATAATAGTAACAGAAAGGGCATTCTAAATAAAGAAACTTCAACAACAAACTGAAGTAGCTATGGTTGCGAAGGTCAAGTTCAAAAATTATCTCAGTTGAAGAATTCTCATAAATCAAAGTTCAAAACAAAGAATTGAGCCCATCAGTAACTTATTTATGAATGCCACATTAAAAAGGTTTTTCAACAGACTTGAACAAATGTAACAATAAATGGCACTACAATACACCTAAAATAGCAAAAACGTGACACATGAAAGCCTTATATATTAAGAACCATATACTTCTCACATATGGTAAATGTCAATAACTGGTTCATGCCATACAAGGTAATTATTCAGCGTATACACCGATACAGATGTATCTTCTAACAGTATCGTGCTTATAAAACATATATCAATGAAGAACATCCCGAAGTTTCGTACGTATATTTCCACAAACATCTGAACAATACCTCATAGGCTTGAGGAACACAAAGAAAATGTAGAACATCTTGAAAACAAATTATGGTGGTCTTAATGCAGACAGGTGGGTTCAAAAGTGCGGTATCAACATCCATAAAACTGTATTCTCCAGTTATAACAACTGAACATTTTTAATGCCAGACCAACAGGCCATGGTTAAAACTATTCACCCCTTCAAGTCATGTCCTTGCAGTTTTATCACAGCTTGTAAAAGCATGATGTTAACGAATGAATTCGCATTTAGTGTAACAAAATTCTCAGTTTTTAAGTACGAGTCCAGCAAGGATACCTCTGTAAAGTATGTTTGGTTCATATTAGAACATGTCTTTGTCTTTTATATAAAACAGCACATAGGGTGTAGCATTGTAGCCAGAATTAGGTGCCAGACGACGTTCAAAGTCCTCTTCATCCAGAATCTGTACAAAGTCATCGTCACACTCCAGCCACTTGTTGAAAATGTCCTCAGTCGCATCGTCACAGGAGGTGTCCCCCAGGCTGGTATTCCCTACACAGTCCACTTCCTCCACAGTCTCTGTCCTCACGTAGCCCTCAGCTTTTGTTACGCAACCGGCATCGGACAACCGAGGATTCTCGCCGGCTGGTTTTACACTATTATGATCCGCAAACTTTGAGCCTAGATGGGAACTTGTCAGGCTGTCCTCTTCAGAAAGTTTTATACCCTGACCACCTGTTTTAAAGCTCTCCTCAGGTAAGGCTGCAGCCCCACGAGCACAGCCCGTAGCACACTGACCAGCACTGCTCTCTCCAATCTTCTCTACAGACTCACTCTTCACTTTCACAAAGGTTTTCTCCATGAATCTTTCTAACTTTGAGGCCTGTGGCTTATTTCTGTCTGGTTTAGCGATCAGGTTTTGGACAGCTTTGGATTCTGGTAGCAACCTTACATATGACATGTAGTGCCCAGATGTGATGCTCATTCCTGAATGAGCAATCAACCCAAACAATTTATACCTGAAAAGGGACGAAGAAAGTATACCCATTTTCCTTACAAACAAAAACCACGCGATAAAGAATTCATTAATAAAGTCAAAGAAATGTACTTTAAAACAATTTAATTAATACCTCAAATAAAGGCAAAGTATAATTAAAAGAAGTATACGAAGCCATGTCTATAACAACACTGAAGTCTTGAACAGTATTAAGAAGTTGGGGCTGTAAAAAGGAGCATTTGAATAACGGTTTTTGTCCTGTACAAAACATACGGTCCTTGTACCAAAAACTGTGCAGGACGTTGTTGTGTTGCTAGCTTCCAGGTTTACTAGCATCACTAATGGGAGAGAAGATATCAATAAGTTCATATTATTACATTATCAACTTTATTTCCTTCTTGGCAAGACAGGACAAACCAACTATCAGCATGTAATCTTGGTAATGTGATGTGGCAGATGACAGGCAGCACAGGATAAAGTGAAAAAAATGAAAGATGTACCCAATAACATGTGATATGTTAGAGGAGACACCTTCATACTCCAATTAAAATACTCTTAAATAGTCCTCAAATCCGACCACTGAAGTATAACATTAGATTCAATTTGAGAACAAAATTCCTTAGACTTTCAAGAACAAAATGTGTTGTTTCGGCACATAAACCGTAAAATAACCTGTCCAAAAATAGGTAACATTCCTCCAATATGTCAAGACATGCACTATGTGTGTGGCTGAATTTGTTGAAGATTTAGAGTACGTCAAGAAATTCTCATACAGCCAAACTTTCAGAGAAATGATAGAAAGTGCACTACAATAACATGCAGAGGCTTATTGATATTACCAGATATGAACTTTCTACAGACACAGGTAACTTCAAAATAGATGAAATACATCTTAGACTCATATACTACAGGGAAATCGTTTTGCACATACATGTTACAACTACGGGCTGCAGTTACCTCAACAATATGCACTGACTTTCAAAAAATGAGATCGTCGTCATATGACTGAAAAATTGTTGAGTACGACGTTAAACCCCAAGCACTCACTCACTCACTCAAAAAATGAGAGATGTAGCTCTAAATGATAAGATTTCAAGAAGCAAAAACATGTCAAACTAGAATACCTGAGGACAGGGCAACGAAAGGACGACTCCATCCTGATTATGACTGTCATAAACTGTTTGAATTACATGTATTATCTGATACTGATGTTGAGGTTTTGCAGTATGCTTACCTGTGGTCTCGCCGGTGACAGGGACGAGGACACTTGTACCGAAGACACGGCAGGTACTCTGGAGTTGCCACATGGTCATTGATTTTAGTCAAGTTTCCAAAATACCTGGCAAGAGAAACAAAAATCAGAATATTTACAGTAAATACACTGGCTGTATGAACAACAAACTTTAACCATGAGAAAATCAACATCCAAGACAAGCATTAAAGGAGAAGAAAATTTTAAAAAATGGCACTATAGGCTGAAAAGAGCACATTTTACTCTATCTGGTGGTGTCTGCTGCATAATTTTGTGATTTTTCCTTGCCAAACACCTAAAGCCTGAATATGGCAAAGCTGGTATAGATCGCTGAGTCCATGCCGTCCTCCATCTTTAACACTCTGTAATTTATGGTTGGGGTGTGTTGCCTCTCAGCCAACGAGAGTCGATAAAACTGCCGGCTTGTTTGTGTAAACTTGGGAACCTACATCCAACATTCCGGTTTCCCGACTGTCAAACAGAAAACGAACTCTACTGTTCGCTACTTTCCGGGAAGAAGAATTCTACTTGAAATGTACCAACTGCACTATGGCCGTTTCCGAGTGCAATTCTTCTCCTAACACAGAAGACTTCAGGGCTAGTTCTTAGGCAAAATGGAGTCGCCAACAGTGGATTTGGGCATTTTTATATTACATATTATATGTATATTATACGCATTTATAATTTTTCAACTTGAGGTACATATTAGAATTTTTTAATGGCATGCACCTGTGAGGAAATGCATACTCTATTCAATGGTATTTGTTTGACATTTAACTTCTCTTCTCCTTTAAAGGTTACATGAAAAAGGAAGATTATTGTTCTAAGTGAAATGAAGTAGGTTAAATTAATTCATTTTTAAAAGCATTTATTTTATATCTCTTAAGAAACCCTCTTCATGCATATTTCTGTCAATGATCCAAAATTTTCTGATATGGCATTGATGAACTTGATTGGAATTCAGCTTATTGATTATCATGGTCCAGAGGAAATGTTATGGTTTTCCTCTGCCCCATTTCCAACTTCATAAAAGTGCCACATCCTCTTTAAATCTATGTCAACATTTAAATGTACTGGTAGTCATTTACAGTAATCTTCAAAGTTGTATGTATGTGTGGCACTATGTATGTGTAGAGCATTTAGTGATACAAGGTGTGAAACAATATGATTAAAATAGGTTTGGCAACATCTTGGGCTACAGAACATTGGCTTTAGTTATAATATACTAGATGTGGCTCAAATTTGGAATCAAGAAATAAAAAATGCCAGCTGGAACCTTGATATGTTAAACTGCATATTACTAAATAGAAACCAAACGTTTCCTGCATCCTGGAAAGCATGCTCTTACCCTGAAGACGCAGCAAATCTCTTCAGATGAAGCGTCAAGATTTCTGGCAGAGTCTCATAATGCAAGGATCTCTCGGCTTCCACATAGCTGAAGCAATTCTCGCAGAAGTACTTATTGTCATCACACAGTTTCTCCACGTCTGTGAAAGCAGACATCAAACAGGACAGGGAAGGTTCTTCTGGCTCCTCTACAACATACAACACGGACCCGTGCAACTAATGACCTGTTATGTATTACCTCCCTTCCAGTAGTGTAACTTAAGCTTCTTCTTGCGCTTTCTATCAGCTGGCATTACAACCCATGCAGCCCGGTATCATTGCAAAGAGACTATCATGAGGGCAGGAAACAGCCTTAATCTACCAGCCCACAGCTAATGTTTGAAAGAGTCAAAATTTAACACCTAAAACGTGGACTTAAGGATGGAATGGACAATGCAAGCTTGCACCTTAGAATACAGGTATTGGTGATGGTCTAGTTCATCCATTGTTTACTTTGGATGCAGCACAAAACTGATCCGGCACACAGAATGTGATTGATTGACTACAGCTTAACAGCATAATCAAAACATTTTGACTGGGTTAAGGAAGTCCTTAATCTGGTCTTTGGAAAGTCAAAACTGTAAACTGTTTCTGCTAAGGAGAGATTCGGTATCCAGAAATGGCGGCTGTAAAATCGGGCAAGTTACATGTACATCAGCCTATCACATGTCTGTGAAACTTTTCTGCTAAGGAGAGATTCGGTATCCAGAAATGACGGCTGTACGATCGGGCAAGCTACATGTACATCAGCCTATCACATGTCTGTGAAACTTTTCTGCTAAGGAGAGATTCGGCATCCAGAAATGTGGGCTGTCCGATCGGGCAAGCTACATGTACATCAGCCTATCACATGTCTGTGAAACTTTTCTGCTAAGGAGAGATTCGGTATCCAGAAATGGCGGCTGTCCGATCGGGCAAGCTACATGTACATCAGCCTATCACATGTCTGTGAAACTTTTCTGCTAAGGAGAGATTCGGTATCCAGAAATGTGGGCTGTCCGATCGGGCAAGCTACATGTACATCAGCCTATCACATGTCTGTGAAACTTTTCTGCTAAGGAGAGATTCGGTATCCAGAAATGTGGGCTGTACGATCGGGCAAGCTACATGTACATCAGCCTATCACATGTCTGTGAAACTTTTCTGCTAAGGAGAGATTCGGTATCCAGAAATGGCGGCTGTACGATCGGGCAAGCTACATGTACATCAGCCTATCACATGTCTGTGAAACTTTTCTGCTAAGGAGAGATTCGGTATCCAGAAATGGGGGCTGTACGATCGGGCAAGCTACATGTACATCAGCCCATCACATGTCTGTGAAACTTTTCTGCTAAGGAGAGATTCGGTATCCAGAAATGGCGGCTGTACGATCGGGCAAGCTACATGTACATCAGCCTATCACATGTCTGTGAAACTTTTCTGCTAAGGAGAGATTCGGTATCCAGAAATGGCGGCTGTACGATCGGGCAAGCTACATGTACATCAGCCCATCACATGTCTGTGAAACTTTTCTGCTAAGGAGAGATTCGGTATCCAGAAATGGCGGCTGTACGATCGGGCAAGCTACATGTACATCAGCCTATCACATGTCTGTGAAACTTTTCTGCTAAGGAGAGATTCGGTATCCAGAAATGACGGCTGTACGATCGGGCAAGCTACATGTACATCAGCCTATCACATGTCTGTGAAACTTTTCTCCCTCTCTCACTACTACATCTTACTTACTTGATGGATGGGGGCCTCCATTGTACAGGGCTTTAGTGTTTAAGCACAACACAATGACCCAGATGCCTCTCACCAATGAGATCCCCAAGAGTTCACCCCTCAGGCTCTGCCCCATTTCCTACCACCATAATGCTGGCTGCCGTCATATAAGTGAAATATTCATGAGTAAAGTGTAAAATACCAATCAATAACTAACTAAATTTTTAGATGAACTGATTAATGCACTGTATTTCTATCCTATATAGCTACCAAACAAACAAACAAACTGATCAAGCAAGATGCATGTGTCTATGTTAGACAACACGACAGCTCCCTGTACACTGCATAACTGCTACCAAGTTTTAGTCTTCTACCAGAAGGCCACCTCAAACCACCTCTAGATCAACAAAAGTCCCAGAATCAGAATACCATGCAAAGGAATTGAATACTGTAAAGTTCTTATTATTCGCTGGAATTTATTTTTGCGGAGATATAATATGGCCGAAATTATTCAAGCACGTCAAACAGGAATCATCATGGGTGGCTTTAATCCTCCTTTGTTTCCTGTGTTGTGGCTAATCCTTGTGATCTGGATCAGAGATTAAAACAATGGGGCATGGATTATCACAACACAAGAAGATTACTTTCGCACCTACCAAGAGCAGTACTAAAACAGGTGTCACTTCTTTTCAAACCACTGATGAGTACTTTTAAACACCTGGCAAAGTGACCTGTCACCGTTTGAGAAGTTCAACACAAAACATATGAATTCACCATTATCGGCGCCAGCCACTCATTCTTTATCAAGCAACACGGTAAGTTTGCATTGTTTTCAGTTTTAATTGTCGTCTGTAGCTGGTCAGAAACTGCAAACATTGCCATTGTTGTCAAACGGCCATTGTGTTGTTGTACACACACTTCACAGTTTGTTAGAAGCTCACTCATTGGACCACAGGAGAGACACAGCCAATGAGACAGCGTGTATCAGAGTGACATTCATTAGAAGCCAGCAGGTGTTCATATCTACTTTTCTTTCGCTTTACTGGCATACTGAACACTAATCAAAGTAAAGACGAATGAACTCCCACTTTGTTTTACACCCACCAAGCCTTAGCACCAGAGTTTGTATATATATATATACATAAACCATAACTTCCCTTCCCTGCTGTTAAAAAATTTAGCTGGCACGTCATGCTTTCTTAGCGCAACACCCGTCTGCCTGACAAAGATTTCCCTTCATTATTACTACTCCCCGTAATATATGCTTCAATATTGAATATTTTTCGCGGTAAATTATTGACCGCAAAATCCGTGACAATTAGTGCCACGTGAAAATTAAACACTTCACAGTAGTCATCAGCTTGCAACAGGATTGCTGGGCCCATTATCACAAGGTTTGTAATCTTTCTTTTTTGTAACTTTCCTCAAAAAGTAATGGCACATTACAGAAAAAAAATGACTTCGAGAAGTATTGTGAAAGTGATCTGGGTCCACCTGCACGACACCCACTTAACTTTAAGGCTAAGTAACTACCATGGCAACCAGCACTGTTCGTATTATGTCGCCATGGTAGTTACCATACGTGCTCTTTAAGGTTATGAGGACTTTGTGCAAGTGGGCCCTTCTCTAAACACATTGGTTTACCTTTGGTAAAGTTACCTAGTATCCATTATCCTTATTATTTAAACAAGTTACACAGACTCACCGTCAGACTCATTTTGGTTATCCTCTACCACCACATGTGTTTTCTTCAGTGGGACGCTGACATCCTGAAACACTTCCTGCCTTTCGCGAGCACACTCACACTCCATACACCTCGTCCTCAGCATCATCATCCCCTGAAACAAGTGCTCCACAAAGTCCTTGTGTTTGTCCTCAGGGACACCCAGCTTCCTGATGGCCTCGTGCGCACTGACTGACTTCAGCGGTGAGTTGCACACAGTGTCACACTTCTCCAGTTTCACTTTTACTTGCTTGATATCCCTAAGGGCTGCCGATTTAAGATTTTTCTCACTGACGTGTTCCAGCACACCAGGGAAGCGCTTCCCTTGAGAGCGTCCCCCACCCCCTGCTGCCTCCTGATTCAGGATCAGATTATGAGACAGGACAGAGCTCACCTCCATGACTGGGACTACAGGATCTGGTATAACTGAAGGGTCTGGTATAACAGACGGACCATCCCCTGTGTGGTCAGGAATGGACATCTCTGTTAGATTGGCCGTCTCCAGGGTTGGTTTGTAGTGTAAGCTGTCAGGGGCCTCCACACCATTGTGGATTTTGGCCACCACTGCACCTCTCATCCCCAGTCTCCTACAGCCCGCTTCTCGTTTCCCGAACATTGACAGGACATTGGGCTGAGATTTGCCTCCTCCAGCCAGCCCATTTACATTACCACCAGTGTCAGTGGAACATTTTTTTGCAGAGCTGCATTTTATGTCCTGTGACAAGGGTAAATCTTTATCTGCTGCCTCAACCTTTTTGCGCTTACGGCCTCTTGTCCCTCCAGATTTTGGGGTAACATCAATGTTACCACTGCCTGATGCGGGACTTATGCTGGAGCGCCTGGTTCTCCGTCTTCCACTTCCACTGTCTAACACAGAAGTGGTGCTGACTGGAGTAACAGGAGAGTTCTTTTTAGGCAAAGTCACTCTGCATGTGGGACTTGAGCCAGATTTCACCTGGGACATGCTATCTGTTTCATCATATGAACTGTGTGCTTGTATACTTTCTGTAGTAGCTTTGCAGTTAGTAATAGTCTCGCAGTTCTTGCCACTGTACTCAACACTTGTCACAGTCTCTGTAACTCTGACGACTTTACTCTTAGGTTTAACCATAGGTGATTTTGTGTCCAACAAACAAGAGCTTTCTTGTTGAGCCTTTTCCACAAAAAGAGCTGTCTTAACATCAGTTCTGCTGACAGCAGCCTTTGAAGCTATCTTCTGAGAGCCCATACCAAAATACTTTGTAATGTTGTTCAAGGAGCTCTCTTTTGTCTTCTTCTTCATTTCTAATTCCTTGTATTTCGTTCTGACTTTACCATTTTCTTTCAAGGCATCTTGAATGTAACAAAGCAGGCAACGTAACAGTTCTTGAGCATCATGCTGAAGGTAACCTTCAAACATTGGATTTATCCGCCTGCAAAATTTGAAAAGTTTGTTGAAAGTCCCTCTAAAATACCCAAGTTCACAGACAGCTTATAAGAATTCTATGTAAACAGGAATAAGAAAAATACAGGAATCATCGCTTATGATCTAGTCACCTGTGCGAACCAACACTCTAATGATGAGATGGTCAAGAGCCAACAGTTAAAATCCAAATGTGTTATTGTTTTATCTACATCAAAGTTATCAGCACGTACACATTATTTTAAATATTTAGATAACATAAGAAGATGATAATCTTGCATTGACTTAGGAGAACAAACATTGCAGCTTAAATCAAGTTTTACCTTAGTATTTCTAGAAGCCGGTCAGGTCTGACAGTCATTGAAGCAACGGCAGAACTGCCAAGTTGTCGAAACCTTCTTTCACGACTATCCATCCTTGTAAACAGCTATAACAAAATGAAGAGGAATGCTTAGTTATCAACTTAACCCATAGGTGATAGTCATACCTCAAAACGTTGTCTATATATGAAGGTTTAATTTGAACACAAAATGAGGTGTCAATTTCTCATCTTTAGCTATTAAACTTGTCTTTCCCTTTTTTTATCAGCAGCTTTATGTGGATCTTGTCCCAAAGCATGACAATGTTTTTAGGAAAATGGTGGATGATTTACAACAAACCTGTTGGAGAATTTTGGCCACTTGTGAAGACAAATTCTCTGATGCTTTCTCATAATCATCTCCAAGCTGAAAGAAAAAGAGGGCAAATAATTTCAGAAAATAAGGTAAGCAATATATAATGACTATACGTTACCTGTCATAGCAACGGTAACCTCAGCAAACACTGCCCATGCTAGTAAACTAAGCGAGGTTAAGTGAGTTCTTTTACCGGACTAATCACTAACTAGACAATACATGTACATCTTGACCTCTATCTCGACTATTGTCCTAGGACATAACGAAGCTGTTCACAATGACTCCAGTTAGGGATTGTAACAATACATGTTAGTGATAAAAGGGGATGCCAGCTGGAGGTGGAGTTTGGAACATGTGTGCTCCTCATGCTCCTCTACATGTTCCTCTCCAAAACATCAATGGACCTTGAGGAAAATCCATAAACAGCTAAAAGAGATGATCGGAAATCGATTCAAAGGGCCATAATAATTACTACAATGCAAATGTACACTGAGTACATAAAATTCATAACAGTTTAGATAAATCAGTTGGAAACTGCAGGACATGGGTTCTCAAGAAGTAATTAAAGATATGATGTTAGGATGGGCTAAATGGGCTAATAATATATACCCAAAATGACCAAAAATTTCACCCACAGAATTACATTTTTAGAGGCACACATATGTCACAAAGTATTATTTTTGGTGCTGAAACTTACAATATTCCTGTAGAAAATCATACCATGTTCCAAGCAAACTTCACAACACCTTTCTAAAATCAACAGATCTCTCTGAATCTGGAAAAATAGACATGGCATCGATATGGCACTCATGGCTTGTGTCACTTCAAAGGGATAATAATTACAGCTGCTTGTATCATGGTTCTAATATCCCAAGGTAGGCATTCTGACATACTGTACCTCTTTTTTTGATTCTTCAGTAATTTCACGCTGAAGTTTTTCAACCTCAATAACATCTTTATTGAGATCCTCCAGGCCATCCAGAAAACCAGGTGTGTATCTTAAAATTTGTAATACACTATTCAAGAAGCAGGTGTTTCCTGAAAAGAAAAACATAATATACACTTAAAATGTATTTATTTATCTGACTGGTGTTTAATGCTGCACTCAACAAGGTTTAACTGATTCAGTAGATGTGGGGAAAAAACTTGCATATTGAGAAAGCCACATCTGAACCAGCCTTGAAACTTGTTGGTGAGGAAACAATCAATAGTTCTCACCAACTTACATGACTGAACCGGTGAGGGCCATTCTAGCTAGAATCGCATCCTATAAAGACGTATCCGTTAGCCCTAATAATGACATATTTCTTGCCTTTGAATCTGATGTAAATAATACCAGATATGATACAGGGGCAGGTTGATAAATGTTTTCCTCTCTCAGACCATGACAAGTTTACATGTAATAGGTACTGGTTTAAGTCTTACTATCCATGTCTCATCTAACAGATTAGCTTTATTTATTTATTTGATTGGTGTTTTATGCCGTACTCAAAAATATTTCACTTATACAATGGCGACCAGCATTATGGAGAGAAGAAACCGAGCAGAGCCCGGGAGAAACCCACAACCATTCGCAGATTACTGGCAGACCTTCCCCGAAAAGTATGGCCGGAGAGGAAGCCAGCATGAGCTGGACTTGAATCTAACACATTAGACCTCTGTTAAGCCACTCGCTATGTAATTCATGCCGCATCATTAAATCTAGGCTAATGTAATAAACCATTTTTACATTCTTGATGGTATTTAAAAATTTATTGAAAATTAAAATGTAAAAAATATTACAATTGTTACAATATATATGTTTAAAAAATATCTGCATTATTAATGTACAAAGAAAAAAAAATAAATTATTTCTCCCACATAGATTCCAAATAGTTTCAATTATGTAAGTTAGTTGCACATATGTAACTGTAATTACATTGACACAGACCTCAGAATTACAACTATATACAGGCCAAACAAATAGTGAAGACGTAAGCTTGTCAGGGAGGTTGGGGAGGTGGATTTTTCTTAGCGATAAATGTTTAAATATTTAATGAAGGCCTACATACCCGTGACAGTTGAGGATAAAGGCATCATTTCTTATCTGAAGAAATACTCTGAAAAACATGGTTTAATTTCTCAGTTTGGCATACTAGATATGCAGGAAAGGTTGGTATATCATTTACTACAGATTGTATTTTATTTTATATTTTTGTGTAAACATACAGCAATTTCAGTGGACAAGCTCTGGTTTCAGTAGGAGGTAGCTATTGTTGCCATACTGTGATATCAAACAATAAAGATTTCAGTTTTCCTTCGAAAAACTTGAATTTACAACATATATTCCTACATAAGCAGCATTGCTGCTCGAGACCACTTCGTCCAATTGTCCGAGGACTTTGAGAAATGAAATCATTTGTATTTCAGAATCATTACTACGGATTGCACAGATACTATATAAAAGATCCATCAACTGCTCATGAAGATCCATCACTGACCTTTTCAAGAGTTCCACTGAACAACGTGACACATAGATGTAGGTGAACCTCAATACCACATGCCCACAGCATGACTGCACACATCCGGCATATTTGCTAAATTTACAATTTCTGGTATAACGAGATAAAGGATTACTGAAAATAGATTATTACCGTAAATCAAATACATTTTGCATTCCGTGATAACAAATGTCTGACCTGGGGCAATGTATTTGCCATTGCTCAATCCACTGACCCAGCTATCCTAACCTGCTACTGTCAGCAAGTAACCAGGGATCAATGAACTGTTTGTTTTCTGTGTGAATTGCTAGCAGCTGCTTACCTAGATTCATGAATCCAATGATACCTGGGCCAGCATTTTGTTCCTCTGGGGTTGATGGAATCTCTGCCTCTGTGAGCCTTCCTTTCTCTACAGAAGCAATTTTCCTTCTTTGTGTCATTTGCTGGACTTCTGACACTTGTCAACCTGTAAATTTCATAATATATAAAACATAATTTACAGTTAATGGAACTGAACCTGTTAACTTCCTTGATGCAGAATGTGAAGCATATATCACTATGATCAATGTCAAGGACCACTTGCTAAATAGAACAAACAGTTCTTGACAAGAAATTAAAAAAATTTCGAAACACCTCGAATCAAGACTTACAACTCTGACTTGCCATCACAGAGTGTGTTTACGCCAGGTGAGTTTTTGTTGACTTTCAGAGATAGCTTTCGTCTCTTCTTCACTGGGCTTAATTCTACCGTAGACATCCTGTCTTGTATGCCTGGCAATGAAATAGTTAATAATGAAAAACAATAAATGAAAAATAAAATAAATAATAATGAAAAAATGAACAGCATGAAGAAATAGTATGTATACTACAAACCCTAACTGTGTTCAACACAAAATACATTCATACATTTAACTCGCGAATTTATACTTAATATAGGCAAATTTCTTTAATGTTTTTTTTCTTCACCTCCTTATTTACGACAGTTAATGGTTCTTCACACTTAATTACATTGATGCACACAATTTTACACCAAATGCAGTAGAGACAGAAATGTGAAATAACACTTTGGAGCATCATT
Organism: Liolophura sinensis; assembly: GCF_032854445.1. Lineage (NCBI taxonomy): Eukaryota > Metazoa > Mollusca > Polyplacophora > Chitonida > Chitonidae > Liolophura > Liolophura sinensis. Next base: position 78,257,005 of record NC_088295.1, read on the forward strand.
TAACTACATGTATTTAGTGTATTCAAGGATTACTTTAAATTCAGAATTTCAGAAATGTTTCCAGTATACCAGTTGAGAGGTACTGTAGAATATTAATGTGTTATATATAGTATGTATTAAGTAAATAAATAATTTTCCTTATGATAACTTTTCTAGACATCTTCAGCAGAAAAATCGATATTCTCTCAAAAAATAAAATTTTGTGTATTTATCAAGAACAGCTCAAATTACTGCCTTTCAGGAAATATCGGACATGTACCTGCATTATTTATTGTCTTAAAATTGTTCTAAAGATAACACATTATTGCCTGTGCTCCTGGCTGGGTCTATCGGATGTGTTGAGCAATGTCTGCACAGCACATTTACCACAATTAAGCATTCCGAGAGGAAACCAAGGCATGTGACAGGCAGTCTCACGGTGGCTTTCGAAAGAAGAGCCAGCATCTATAATGACCTCAGTCCAATACAGCGCTGTATCTAGATTCACAAGCTGTAGAGTTGTTAAGTATTAGAGTGACATCGATTCAATGAAAAAATCTGCTGTTCACATAGCCGCACGTGTGTGGCTCAACAGATCTGACGGCGTACTAACTATCTTCTTATCTGCTGTCCACTCCATTTGAGACGGAAGCTGAAAATCCAGCCAGCCTTTATTTTCATGCCACCAGTCGTTGGACACAAGTCGTGACGCAGATTGCAACAACAACACCATGTTAATTAATTTGACCTTACCCTCAGCAGCCTATGTACGACAGACGAGTGAAATCGAGCAAATCCTGTTCTGGGCTATTCATACCTAGGTGAAGCTAACTGTCTTCGAAAACAACTGTCTTTGAATTGTCGACCTCCTCCACTGATATTTCACTACTACTACCACACTGGTTCGGCACTTGTCTAGTTAAATCATTGACAAAATGTCCGCGTGATCCCACTGGCATGTCAGTGCCATGACCGACTGAGAAATCGATATCTGGTATGGCTCTAGCCGGATTAACAGGGCCACGTACCTGAAACATCAGTACTTATCTCATAATTTCACTAAAAAGATCCACCTTCTGCCAGAATTCAACTGGTTACCTCAGTTAAAATGCTAAGGGTAGAAGTCAAAAAGAGCTATAACGCGCCAAACAATCTTCCCATCCGAATTATCTCCCTTTTGTTCATGTGCACATTGGAAAGTGACTCTTTCCTCATTTGTAACATTACCAGCATATTTCTGATCTAAGTTTTATCATTGTTGCGTTTTGGTGAATAGGAAGTTCATAAACTGTAAATGATTAAGGAAAACATTAATTTCTATCAGTAATTTAAAACCTCATATCTACAAGTGAAACGCAGACAGGAAGATATCAGAGTTAATGCCCCTGTATATTTCTCATAAATTCATGTGGCGCTGGCAACAGATGACATTCTACACACGCTGTTCAGAAAATAAATGTAGCCGTTGTAGCGCAGCGCTGGCACGTTTTTAAACTTACATCGTCCTGCGTTTTGAGGAACTTTAGACAGCAAGTTGTGTCAATTTTGGATCATTTTGGGGGTGATGCTATCACGTTTTTTGTCTCCGTTAAACTACCGTTACACTGTTCGTGTCATTGTCGGAAAGGAAAGGTTATTGCGTCGCTGTCCACCTCGGCATTCCCTGTAACTGTAAAGATGCGGGCTAAACATATCCATGTGTTTTTCGCACTTGAATTATTTTTGTTGATTTTTGTAAGAATTTTGAACTGGACCTGTATGTTCTGGATCGCCACGATACATTAATGAAATTTGATAAGATGTATTGATAAACAAAGATCATTCATTCATTCAAGCAGTTCAGTGAGTGCCATTATTGTCTGGTGTGTGAAGGTGATGGTTCTTCAGTCTTATTCAGTGTAGTTGATACCTGTTGACAGTTAAGAAGCCATTTCTGATATGATATGTTATTGATGTCCATTGTGTAGTATAGTCGGAGATTACACTGATGTTAAGTTTGGCACCAAACTAATGTCAGAGCGTGCTCCCATTAAAACCTGATGCAAATACCTGCCCTTGTCAAATATGTTGAGGGTGACAGTACAATGGGTTGCATTGAGCATTACCAAAGTATCTCAGGCCCAAAATTCTTGTCACTGTCTGTGATGTAAAGATTTCATTTCTGGTTTACAGTCATTGGCGTATAGGTAGAGATAGCAGCTCTAGGTTAAGGTCATTCTGATTTCCTGCCGTTGACATCGATGTCCATTGTGTATAAATGTAGAGATAGCAGTTCTCGCTTACAATTAACATCGTCAAATGTCTGGTGTGCACAATAACATAGAGATCACGGATCTGGTTTACTGCCATTGACATTGGCCGTTCCTTTTGTGTACCTCTTCAGTTATGGTCGTTGATGTTGACCATCATGTTATTTGTTGTAAACATGTCACATGTGTTTTAGTGTCTGAGAGACATTGTCTGTTGTACAAACATGCTGGGTCTGGTTGAGTGTTGTTTAGATAATTTATTGCAAAGATGCAACATATGGTTTAATGTCAGTGTGTCGGACAGTACAAGTGCTGAAGATGTTTTAATGTTAATGCTCAGTCTTCATGGTGTTTATGATTGTGTCATTGGTGAAAATATTTGGATTTTTGGTAAAGATATAGGTTTTGTTGTTTTGCATAAACCATACCTACCAACTGAAAATGTTTCATCAAACTTTTCTCCATAAAATCGTTAGTTTTTTTCATATCCGGTATAATTAGCCATTAAGTGCCAAGTTTTAGTGAAAAAAAGTGAAAATAAAAATGCAAACCAACCTAGCTTAATTTTCCAGATTGGGTTCAGTTTATATGTGAAACAAACATATTTTTAAGGAATTCATCATGAATGCTTAATAAATGTCACAGAATCCATAAAATAAAGTTTGATATTTTGACATTAATTTAGCAGGTCAAAGCCAGACAGTGTATTAGGAAGGGTACATCAGTAGGAATCTGCCATCATGTATGCCACCGAGTCGGAAGGAGATAAGATGGAGGAGGGCTTTAATGTGGGCGATTTTGAATTCACAGAAAAGACCATAAGACTGGGTTTGTATGCTTTCACCAATTATTAAATTAGCGGATACAATGCATTTTATTTGTACCATACTCCTGTGTTCATTCTTGCTCACAGACTCACATAGATTACACAAGAAGTAGTATTGCATGTTTGAATCACTTCTGCACAGTGTCCGCATTTAATTTTACCTTCCACCTCTGACCTCATCATTTTAATAGTACCTTTTGTATTCAGCTGAGGGGCCACCATGGCCGAAGGGTGTGAGCAATGACCCAGGAGCCTCTCACCAATATTGCCGCTGTGAGTTCAAGTATAGCTCAAGTTGGTCATAGATTTTACCCAGACTCGCCTGGTTTCCTCCCACCATAATGCTGGCCGCCGTTGTTTAAGTGAAATATTCTTGAGGACAGCATAAAACACCAATCAGATACATAAATAAATGTATTCAGGTGTTTTCAAGTTTTGCATCCAGCAGTCTTTCCTGTGGTGGTGGTGATGGGGTGGGGGGAGCGTGTTGGTAATGACGTGTACCCGCCGTAATTACGCCAAATGCCTGATTTTAGTATGAGATCGAGAAGATATTTGTTAACCACGAGAAAAGAATACAAAAAAAAAAAACAAAAAAAAAAACGTGGTTAAAACATATGGCAATGGGTAAGAAAGTTTGCGATGGCTTGGAATACTTTGTTGTGGTTGTCCATGGGATTTAGAATCATCTCCACTGTAAATTGGCGGATTCCTAACCTCCAAAGATCAGTGCGTAAAAGGTGATCAACATGTGCATCAGATTGTAGTCTAAATAAACATTTGAGGGTGTGCAGGTGCCGCTGGAGATACAAAGGCCATTTACTGAAGACCTGTGTAGTTATAAGTGGTGTTTATCTCAAACCTCGGTTAGTATCCCGGTTAGGTGAAATCAAGATATGGTTTTAGACACGTTTCTTGAAGGCACACTATATCAGTATAGGGAACAGTGTCTGACAAGTAAAACTTAAACTCCTGTCCATGTCATTGAAGTAGACTAAGGGGCATTGTGAACGATAGGAGAGCAAGATATAACACATACAAGGGCTTCATATTGTCTGTGAATTTGACTGATTTGTGGATATTGATGTTAGTGACATCATGAGATGCCTCGCTCAATTACTCTAATATTTCAGTGAACACGGAGATTAATTTTGTGACCATTGTTAAGGTAGGGTCCTCAAACTGGGTGCCGGTGGACACACCCATCTGTGTTGCCACAGATCTAATAACAGGCTTGCATGGATTGTAACGGGGCGAGGTTTGCTGTGTAATAGGGCTTGGGTCTGAAGTGGGTGCTTCGTAAGGGGAGTCCTGTAAGAGCACGCTCATAGGAGCCCTCAGGATATGGTCTCCTCTCGTCTTCCCAAACATTTTTAAGTGCCTGTGCAAGTGTAATTTTTTGAGTTACTCTGATATACTGCACCTTGTTTACCTGTTTGCGATGTGGACAGCCCATGTACGCTGAGCTGTGACCATATGTGTCGCAGTTGACGCACCAAGGCCTGTCCAAATGTTCACATTCATCATATGTGTGTTCCACCCCTCACATCTCAGACACCGCTGGCGCCCTCTGCATTTGTAAGGGCTGGCACTTGAAGCATCAAATCACAGGTGGAATATATTGTTTCATGGGATATATTTCGTAACCTAGAGCAGCCTCTTCAGGTAGGGTTTTTTGCAACAGCAAGCACTTGGTAGGGACTTTTTCCCTCCCCCTTAAGCAATCTTTGGACCTTAGTAACTTCATTTTTCTTTAATGCAACCAGTACTTCTTCCTCCGATATGTCCTGCCCCATATGACCCATATACCCATATATGATCCCATGAGATATGTTAGCACTTGACTGTGATTTACATACATGTACAACAATTTATGACAGATTCAGAGCTTTCTTAACTTGTGAAGCCGAGGAGCAGGATATGAGATCTTTATTGTTACATTTCTTGACTTGTTTAACATTGCTAATTGCCTGTTGTAAAGCTTGCCCGAGATTTGATAGGGTTCCAAGCGGAAACAGGTTTTCCCCCCCACCGATGATTTTACAACATTATAGTTACTAGCCGAAGCTCTTTGGGACGCTTGTCTGGATTTCTTTTCATTTGGGTGCTTACACTCCACAGAAAATTCTTGTGTACGTTTACCCAACGTCCTGCTTTTGACGACCTCCATACAGTCCGGGTCATCATGTTCTTCCATAGCGGCTTGATTATGTACTTACGCAACTGGTGGACGGACAAGAGTGTTATTACAGGACAGTTATGTGAGAGAAAGAATGGCTAGGGTCTGCTCTGGGCGAGGGTAGAGACAAAAGGCGCCGTGTTAGTTGTGCTGAGCTGTACCGCGCAAATACAAAGCTCAGCTACAGTACAGTGCTACCTTATATCTAAAGTATAAATGTAAATATAGCCCTACACTACTGTACAGTTACTAGATAATAGAAACACAGCTTGCAGCCCTCGACATAAGGATAATTATGGTGATCGAGAAATCGATCCCCCGACCTAACGTTCAGGTGATCGGACATTTGATCTCCCCCAAATTCTTTGGTAACCGATCGATCCCCTGTATCGATTACGTAGGTTTCGAGAACCAAAATTGTTCCTTGTAATATACAGGTATGCCGTGAAGTTCATGTACACAGTGATATATATGTATGCTCTGCATTATTTAATTTTGTTAGAGGGCTTCCCGTCTGTTTTCAGAAGTAACTAGTCCCAGTCTCGCTGCAGTCGCTGGTACGCCGTCCATGAAACCCACTGGCAATCGCAGCGAAGTCCGAGTGGTGGGTTCAACTGGCGAATTGATTGGAGCAATGTCTATGGTGTTTGACGTACTGATCGTGTAAAAAATGAAGAATTTATCATTGTCACTACTGATCACATTATTGTTGTATTTGTATTAGAAATAAACGTACCCAGTACTCCAAGCAGGTAATGAAATAATACAAATCCTGCTCTGGAAGGCATAATGTCTCCAGCACGTTCCCGCGCAAAGCTGACTGCTGCGAGAGGGTCACACGGGGTGGGTAAGTTTTGAAGTTGCGTAAAGAAATGTCTTTCGAAAAGTAATGATACAACTTGTAAATGTTGCTTGAATATTCTCAATTCACTATTTCTACAAAACATGACGTGTCCCGATTGCTGCTACCACAGAAAATCAGCGGAACCAAGCATTAAATAATAATGACATTAGTTCGAGTCGAAAACCCCCTACGCTAGCATGCTTTTGGACTCGCCCACACTTCCAGTCAATCAGTTACAGGCGGGGACTGCCACGGTGAAATTTAACCACTCAAAATTGAAAGTTTCGTATTCCTAACTTGTTATGCGATCTGTCTAAAGCAGACTTATGACTACCAGCCTGCGGTATATACGCATAAGTTATAGAACGTAATTATTGAATTTAAATACAAGGATTGATTGATGCATGTAGATCATGGCGATGTCTACAAACATTTCACTCACGCCATGTGGATTCGCAGTCAGTATTTTGGCAAGATAGGAGGTGAAGGAGAACATTGACTTTTCTACAATGAGGATAAATATGCATGACATATCTACCTGGCGTATCCGTTGCTATACCTATTTTTGCAAAAACTATTTTTCAAATGACTCATATCGGCCGGAGTTTTCGTTACTTCGCGTTGTTACCGTTTGGAGTTGTAATTGTATGTTAACATACCACGAAAGAACCAATGCTGGCGCAAGTCTTTGAAAAATAGCCTTCTGTACGTTTGTCTTTAATACAGGCGCAGTTGAATATGTAACAAAACCACACAATCATACTTAAATGGTTTTAATGTAAAAGACATAACATATAAGACGTTATTGCATTGAAATGCCAGGTCCCCCGAGGTGTATGTCATCACACACACGACTTCGTTACAAACGTTATATATATATATATTATATGCATGTATTTAAGTTTGCGATAAAAGGTAAAAAAATGAGTTTAAATAAGTAATCAATGTGCAAGAATGATACGACGTCCACACACATTATCATATATATTATACATGTATGTTGTAGAAATATTTTAGTTCAAAGCAAAACGTTAAAAATTCAAAACCAAATAAACGAGATCTGCACAAAAGTCATTCTTTCCTGTTGAAGTAATAACGTGTTGACGTGAAAAGTTCAGCCATGATTATGTAACAGTCAATCAACAAAGTCAGTGCAAGGCAAAGAACTAAATTTAATGGCACCTAGCTAAAGTTTTACACTTTTATGTAGGCGATCTTGTTTTTAATCACTCAGAATCTCCTCTTCGAATTCCATCGGCATTTCCACTGATTCGACATCGCTTATTTCTGAATCATCAGACACACTGTCTGCGTCACTATCAGTTTCTGAAATATACAGATGACTGTCATCCTCTAACAGAGGATTTCGGCTGGATGAGAATGGAGTGGGCATTATGGCTGGTCCAGGCTCGCTAGAATCTCCAGATTTGGCGACTTGCTTCGCCTTTCCACTTTTTCTTCTTGGTGTTGACAGATACTGTGACACTGCTCTATCCACCAGGCTTGTTTCATACTCGCTGTCCAGTTTTTCGAGCGATGGCAAGTTTATCCTGAGTACAAGCAGGTCATCCAGTGTACCCTTGCTCATGGACGTTCTGGCATCTGTCAAGGTCCGGCCGCAAACACTGAAACCGCGTTCCACCGTTGCAGAACTCCAAGCAAAACAAAGGCACAATTCTATCAGCAGTAGGATGTTGGGATACTTAGAGACATAATGCTGAAAGACTGTTTTCCACAGCTGCAAGGGGTTGCGGAATTTTCTGTACTTCGCAGCAACAACGGCCTTCAGCTGTCTGAACTCCGATTGGGCCTTTTTCATGTCGTACTCATGATACCCCAGCGGCTCTTGAAAATGCTCACTCAGCTTCTGGATTTTGTCAAGACCAAATGTCTTTTCTTCGAAGTCCCAGCATCTGTGGTCAGCTATTTGAACAGATGCATAGATTTCTTGTTCAGAGAGGAAAGGAGCAAATCTCGCATCAATAGCTTCAGATATTGCTGGGATCAGAGTCTCTTTAACTCTCCGGACATTTGCTTTTCCTTGGCGCACAAACTTGATGTCGTAGTCCTGTTTCACAATAGTGCAGTATTTTTCGACCTGTCTCTTTTGTTTTTCGTTTAGTTTTTCCTTGAAGGCAAGCGTCGCTGGCAAGTTTGTTGCTTTGGCCGATAGTTTCACACTGTCACTCTCGGCTGTCCCTTCCGTATCGAACGGCAAGTCTTCTTCAGTTGCCGTCAATTCACGAAGGTTGGTTTTTGCCTCTGAAATCGATTCAATGACGTCTGTTATTAGTGACGTTGGGGTTTGCAGGACGTATGACATTTGAGCTGTGACCCTCAGGACTTGCATGTAGAAGTTAAGACTGCTGAGATAGGAGTATGACAAGAACTTTCGTAGGTATCCACGGAGTTTTGCTACCGTTTCTGTCTTGCACGCGCCTGGTGTTTCTATCATATTTTCACAATACAAGCAGAGGTGCAAAAAGTTAATCACCATGGCCTTGCATGCCCTGTACTTGTGATTTTGAAATCTCGTCCCGTGCGCCTTCGTGAAAGCGACGCAAGTAACGCCCAATGCGATTGCTGTCGCTGTGAATATTCGTTTGGCTTTGCCACTGTTTCTGAAGTGATAATACATTTGTGTCATGATTTCGTCCACTTCTTCGAACGATTTGTCAGAGGCAAAGGCATCTTTAATGGCCAACTCCAGACGATGGTTTGAACAATGTACCACGAGCAGCCACTCTCGTTCAGCCTTCAGTTGGGTACATGCGCCATTATATTTCCCCATGTTTACACTGGTGCCGTCAGTGCAGATGCTCACCATCAGTTTGTCATGCCTTTCCTTCGGCACCTCACAGGAATCCAAAAATGCCTGATCGTAGGCCTGCTTTAAACTTCGAGCATCTTCCCCTCCGATCTCGGCCATATCCTGGCACTTTACAAGGAGCTCTACAGTGCATCCGTTCACTGCAATTTTTGCATAGATTAGCTCCTTTTCTGAACCCGTCTTCCTGGCCTGGGAGCCGTCCATAAGGCCCGAGAAGAAGTTGGAGCGGAGCAGCATTTTTGCAATGTCCTGTCGGAGTATTGCGGCCATTATAGAAACGAACTGGCGACAACATTTGTCAGTGTCTTTTCCGCTTAACAGTTTGATTCCATTCTTGCGCTGTAGCGTAACAAGACTACGAAAGTCAGAAAACGGCCTTTCATGCCGGACAATGCAAAGGGCGGTGTTGAATAGGTGCCTATATGCTGTGCTTGAAGTTTGGTCGATAAGAATATCAATGCGGCGTTGACCAGATCCACTGGGAGGCCTTAAACAAAAGGGAGAGAAAATCATTTAGAAACTCGAGCTTAAACATTACAAATTATAATCTATATACGATGAACAACACATGCACACCAGTGTAACTATATGCATACGGCACCTATATTTTAAATATTTTCGTGATTATATTTAACAAGTTATTATTATATTCTACATTATTACATCAGTGTGTATCATTTTCCTATACAGTTACATTTATTTTAAACTTTAAATTTAATGTCTTTAAATGGTACGTACCCTGCCTGTGGAGCACTGCTCGTTGATGCCACGGGTGATTTGCCAAATCTTTGCTTGGCCCAGTCATGCAGTCCACCAGGTTTGATATGACGAGATAAGTTTCCTCGGTGGACGCACTCAACACCGTCTGCCAGGTTCACAATGCCATTAAACGCTGCACCTTTCACATTTCGCCTTGCCGCCTCTGCCCTGATAGCTGCCAAGTTGTCCGCACATATTTTGCACTGCAGTTTAGTGATATTACCATCACTGTCAGTTGCCAAAACTCTGAACTCTTCCTTGAAAGGCCACTTTTCGAAGGTTTTTTGATGGACAGTCTCTGGCTTTTTGGTAGCCATCAAAACATATTTATACACAAATAACGATTAAAATCTAAGCAATATTCGTCAGCTCCTCAAAAGATTCTGCTCGACGTAGCGCCAATATTCCGCTCTGGACTGTGACAAACATCTACAGCGCGGCGCCTCTGTCAATATTCTAATTAGCAGTTAAAATGATTGGCTATTATTTCTGGCGACCGTTGACCCAACGGTGGAATGCCATGGACTTTAACCTTGTTTTGATTACCTTGTTTTGCGATCGAGTAAACGGACACATGTACACATATATTGCATTCTATTAATACATACATGTACATTGTCTTTCCAGCAGAACCGATATCAATAGAATAAGAGATGGACAGATATGAATATGAAGACAAAAACTTAGCTGGCATTGTTTTAATCGCCTGAAAGAGACGCGGCACCAGATTTCTAGACAGCAGCAGAACAAGGGACCTTTGAGTTTAGGTTTGCAAGCCAATTCAAGCAAAATAATCCATGCAATGCATTTTAAGATTGGCCTTGTGATATATGATACAAGTACGTATTCTCTTCAAAGTTTTCATTGACAGTTATGAAATTCCTAGATCGAAGTACAACACACGCATATTGGAACAACCTCACCACCCCTTTAGTTTCCAATAATTGGAATCGTCCAGATCACAGCATATGCATGCCTGTCAGTGTTGTTGGACCCTAAACTTCTGGTTGGTAAAGATACATGGGTATCAGTGAACGTTAAACTACACCTTCTGTGCGCCGCGCTTGGACAGTGACCCAATTAACTGTTTTATGTTTGTGATGACCAAATGTCTTTTGCGTCCTGACCCACGGCTCATAGCGCATGCATGCATTTCCCTTCGCGCCGCACTGTGACAAGCTCCCCTTTGACTGAGCGGTTGCATTTTCGGCAGCGGCAGACACTACGTACACGTTCACTCCTAATCTGCCGAAATTATTTATCGGTCCCCTGTGGCTTTTATGGTAACCGACGTTTCGGTCCCCCTTTTTTCGAATGAGGTGATCGACACGTGATCGGTCGGTTCGATCTCCTCTTATGTCGAGGGCTGAGCTTGAGTACGAGTTCTGTATGATCAGTGTTATGTATGATCTGTGAACACACAAACACACACTGACACCCGGGGATGTGAAATGGGCACGCTTGTATCTCTCTACAAGAGTGCGGTCATCAGAGGACAAGTAAACACCACCCAGCGTAAAACCAGGCAGCCACAGGCGTGAACCTGGATGACTACAAGCCTTAGTCAAAAAGTCGTATTTACAACTGTTCGCTATTTACAAAATGTACATTTGTGTGGCTATATACACCAGATTTACCAAAGCAGCTTTAGATTGCTCTCCGAGTCATCCGTGTAGAGACTTTGTGGTCATCAATCCCCACCTGTTTCCCTGTTTCCTACAGGTGAGCTACATTCTGTTTTTGTCTGTCTAATGGGGGTGTATAAGAAGTTGTATTACCTGTCTCTCTCTCTTTGTTGTAGGATTTATCAGAAAGGTGTATGGCATCCTGATGTGCCAGCTGCTTGTTACCATATCCATCATGAGCCTGTTTATTTATGTGTGAGTATGACTGAAATATCTGAAAACATGTATTGATACCCAAAACCTTGTTGAAAATTGTTTTTCATGCCACATGGCAATGTTAACCACATATATGTGTAGGTGTCATCAACCAAACACTTGTCATGTTTTAGAGTGGTTTTATTTTCTTCTTGATCTCAAAATGGTTTAGATGTAAAATGTAGGTGACTTTATTTAACTTGATGAAAAAGATGAGCAAGTAGTAGTATGCATGACGGGGTTCTGGAGCACACCGGCCTTGGCTCCGCCCCACCCCCTTGGGCGAGCCCCCAACCCACGTTCAACCCCATAGGGCAACACATAAGGCCCCACGTACATAACTAATTGCCACGAAAACTTACGTAGAGAGACTGGCTCCGATGTACATAACTTGTATATTCAAAATTCACCCACACACCACCAACCTAGAGAGCATATACCTTAGGTATACACTACATGCATACATTCTGGCATGAATCTTAAGGATGAAGCCCGCAAGGCTGCTCTGCGACCGCTTTTGTGAGTTGATCACAGTTTTCCATCCACTGGAAGCTACCTGTTTGCAGTGGCTGGCTCATAGCCCAGCCGTACTGGTTGTTGGCGTCGAGGTAGAGAATGTGGCTGCTCGGCTTCTCAGGGTTATAACTCTCTACCAGGGGATTGTTTGCCTGGACATGCCGTTTGGACACCATGGAGATGCCACATTCCTTTCTCGATGAAAAGATGCTGGTCATAATCTGTGAACAGCTCAAGCTGCACTCCTGTCTTCTTGAGCAGAGCATCCCAAGACAAGCCGGGGCTGGTGTAGTAGTGGACGGGGTCAGGGTGGTACTGCCTCAGGGCGGTACCGCCTCAGGGCCCTACTGCCTCAGGGCCGTACTGCCTCAGGGCCCTACTGCCTCAGGACCGTACTGCCTTAGGGCCCTACTGCCTCAGGCAGGTCTTCCAAAAAGTCTCAAAGACATCCGCCAGCAGTAGGACATCAGTGCAGTTGTAGAGGTCATGGTAGTCCCCTAGAGTCGTGCATGGGCATAATGCTTATTGCCGATGAGTCCATGTACTCGTATAGGTAGATGCCTTTTTGCATAAAAGCTCTTGCCACCGCTAGTTTGATTCATACTGGGCCTTGATTTGGAATGTCCCTGGCTGGTTGGCTGTGACCAGCTTGTCGAGCGATGCCAGCAGGAACTGTGTACTGTCAATAAAGTGTAGCAGCCAGAGAGGAGATGTACTTCTCCGTGTTGTTCGGGATGCCGGAGGTCCGACCTTCATCAGCAGGTGGGAGTCATAACCCCACAGATTGTGGAAGACCACTGGAATGTTGGTGGTTTTTGGGCTTAGTCGCAGCTTCAGTTTGTAGGCGTTGTGACTGGCACCCAGGTTTTTTTCCTGTGATGTGGCAGTGGTCACACTGGAGCCCAGCCAACTACAAGTGACTTTTCACAGACATGGCAGGTCGTGGAGGTGTTGTAAGCTTGCCAGTCCTGTTATGTCATCCTCATGGCCTTTGGGTTACCCAACACCGTCTTGATCTTGCGCTCCTCTTCCTGCAGTGCTTGAAAGAAATGTTCTGCTGCACTTGGGCCACAATATTCAGCTGGTGGCTCTGTCTGTCCATCACACCTCACCACGATGCTGTTGTGTTTTTCGGGTGTTGCTCTTTGTGGGATCCAGTTCTGGACCCTCGACCTTAGTACTGAAAGCCTCAAAGTCTGCGTAGATAATGTAAGGGGCCGACAGCTGTTTATGGTCTTTCTGGATGGCTAACTTGTTTTTACCCTCTTCTTACCATCTCTACCTTCACAGCGGTCTTGACGATACCTTTACTCTCTGGCTTGTGTGCCTCCAGCAGGTCCTCCCTGGTGTAGCCGTGCAGGCAACGCTCGCAGAAGTGCTTTCGCTCCCGGTGCTTGCTCTGGTCATTGAGCAAGCGGTTAAGGTCCTTGACCCAGGTGTAGTGGACTTATCTGGCATTCTCAATCAACAGCAGGTTGATCCAGGGCAAGCCCCCTGACTGTTTGCTGATATGATCATGCCTTTGTCCCACCCGAAGACGTTTATAGCCAAGTTGTTCTGGCACTTGACTTTTGGGATCTGTGAGTTGGGTGTTGGGACGTCGATCCCTTTGAAGTTGAGGTTATCGTCGTTTGGGTACTTGGTGGGCCTCTGTGGGTCTTTGGCTGCAGGAAACATCCGAGGCAGTGGTCGTCCTTCTTGTTCTTGTTGACGACCGCCTGCGTTTTCCTTATAGCTGTTGGAAGAAGGATGTAAGGTCCACCTCTCAGCGGCTGGTACCGAGTGATGTCCAGCCATAGAGCTTCCACTCAATCGACGATCCATCCTGACTTTCTCTGCGTCCATTCCTCAAGGGTGAGGGAAGGCTTTGTCCAGGGCCTCCCCTGATCTCCCCTACCTCGAGCACAGCCTCCTGCTTGTGGCGGAGGACTGGGGCTGCGAACTCTTCTCCTCCATCTGGACTGGCTTTGCGGCGCTGGACTTCGAGGGCGAGCTGAAATTTAACATCATGAAGGGCTTGTATGTCTTCTTCGAGCTTTGCCCAGTTCTGGGGGCGCACCCCTTCAAGGAAAGCTCTAGGGTCTACACGGTGCAAATGACCTTCAGGCGCGTTCATCTGCCAGCCACGGAGATACTTTCTGATTGAGTCTGGAGGAACGTGAGCTCATCTACTTTGACATCCTCAAACAGCTCTAGAACGTCCTTCTGGTAGTTGGCAGTCATTCTCCATGTTTTGGAGGGAGGGATTGGGTCAAATTCTTCCTCAATAGCCTTTCTCTTTCTACCCCTCTTCTTGTGTGGTACGGGGAAAGGTCGATATTTCCCAGGCTGTACAGGGTTTAGCAGGCCTCAGGAATGGGCTCATCCAGGATGTTTTGGAGAGTCGGATTTTCTGGCATCTCTGCCAAGAGCTGATCGATGTATTCGTCCATGGTCGCTGGATGGATATACCTTACAACCGCTGCTCTCTAAATGGGAATTTCAATGGTGGCCAGGCTTGCAAACTTCTCTGCAAACTTCTTTCTCTGCAAACACGCCTTTGATTGACCCTATTTTGCACCTTGTGGTACCCACATGCTTGGCAGAGTTGATACTCGTTTCTAACACCTATTCCACACACTTAACATGGCTGTGTACCATGGCTTTTCCTTAACCTGGCGAGTAGAACCCTACAGAAATCCCCAAGTTAGACCTTACCAGAGAGATTGAAAGAGCCACACTTTAGCCACTTGCATGTGTTGTGTCTATTAGGCATGCTGATTGTATGTCTACATCTGCAGTAGTCAGCAGTGTCTAAACCCCCCAGCTCGGTGAGGTAGGTGTATAACCTGCCGTGGTGAACTTTACATAACTCCCCATAGCGGCAATGACAACAGAAAGGGCCACACTCGCATGTCTTGTGTCCCTTAGGCATGCTGTTTGTATGGGTATATCCACAATAGTCAGAAATATCTAAATGGGGCTGGCAAGGGTGGGTGAATTTTGCATATACTAGTTATGAACATCGGAGTGCCTCTGTCTACATAACTATTGGCCCAAAAACTTATGTTACTTTTGTAGCAAGTAGTTATGTATGCGGGGCCTTATGTGCTTGCCCTATGGGGTTGAACATGGGTTGGGGGCTTGCCCAAGGGGGTGGGGCGGGGCCAAGTTGGGTGTGTGCCCCTTCACGTATACTACTCCAGTTGGATTTGCAATACAGACTTGGTTTTACCTAGTTTCAGTCTGTTTATGTCTCCTCTCCTTGCTTATTATTAAAACATTAATATTTTTTCACTTCCATTTCAGTGAGGCCGTGAAAGAATATTCAAGACAGAATCCATGGATGTGGATTTTGGCATGGTAAAGTTGAATCAATTTTTGTTGAGAGAGTTCTTCCTTATTTACAGATTTGATGTGTAAGATTTGCTTGAAATCAGATTGTTTCTACCGAGTACCATCTATTATTTTTTTATATACCAAGCATGTGACTTTTCTGCAGATTGAGGGATTTCCGCTTTTTTTTTGTTGAAGCTTTGGGGGGTTGTTTTTGAGATCTGTGTAGATCCGGGAGAAATTTGTTGGGGTTGGGGGGTTCGAACAAAGACTGAATCACCCAGGGAGGTTGACAAGGGCGTGAAAAACAAGTTCAGTTAAAGTTGACTAAAGTGCCAAGTGCACATTGAGGTCAATGGATGGAAGATAGAGCAAAAGCTGGGCGATTTTACAGGAACATTCAATGACTCACAGACGATCTTGGATGCTGAGCTGCCAGGTACTCTTGCATTTTTCCAAAAGTTATGGTGATACAAATATTCAGTTTTATTATGCACCACATCTGGCTTCTGATTCTCTTTCTTAATGTAACAATTACAATTCGGTACACTTTGCCTAGGGGGGGCCTTTGCCCCTCTGAACTCCCTATTAGGGCATCGCCCTGGACCTACAGGGGACCCTTGGCCCCCAACTTTTCCTCTTTTTTTATCCAATGTATGTCTCATGCCTGTTATCCAAAATTTTGTGGTTTTTGAATAAGGAGGTTTTTTACAGGTACATTTTATTTGGGTGGTGATAATGTTGATTACATATATTTATGACCTAGCTAGCATTGTATCTTCATTGATGTGTTTGTCAGATGTGGGAAAGCTCATTAATAATGTGCTAATGAGTGGGGATTTAGACCGGTTACTCCGGCATCCTCCACACCATAAAACTGTCTGTTCTTGTATCAGTCAAAAGTTCATGAGCATGGCATTATAAAACAACAATCAAATAAATAAATAAATAAATAGAAGGTGTTTTTTAGTCATACATGTATCTAAAAGACATTCATCCTTATTTTTCTCTTCAGTGTAATGACATTTGTTTCCCTGATTGTTCTGGCATGTTGCCCAGATGTGCGACGGAAATCTCCCACCAATTTCATCTTTTTGTCCATATTTGTAAGTAAAAACTCTTTTATTTTCTGTACAGTTGTTATTGTTATCACATGTCGTAGTTTTATAGTCAGACAAAAATTGTGCTAAAACAAGAAAGGTGTTTTCTCAGGGGAGCAACATGTCATTCATAGCTAAGAAATGACCTCAAGATTCTACTGTTCTTATACCGACCTTCAAATGATCAGACTTGAGAGGTATCAAAAGTTATAAAATGTTTGCTTTTACACTTTTGTATGAATTCTTGCCTCTTTCATGTAACATAGACTACAGATAATTATACTACATTGACACAGTTGTAATTGCTATTTTGGTTGTTATTGCAGACCCTCTGTGAAGCTTTCCTCCTTGGATCAGTGGCAAGGTAATAATGTATTTATGAAGGAATCGGTCTAGTTAATACATTCCCACAGACTCTACGCGGTTTCCTCCACACTTAATGCCGGCTACCATCAGATATTTTATGTTTGATTTATTTGCTCGGTGTTATATGCCATACTGAAGACTATTTCACTTATATGGGGCCCCTATCAGATAAGTGAAATACCCTTGAGTCCACATAAAATACTTATCAGATAGATAAATAAATAAATCTGGCTGTAACAGAGTACAGTATTTTTCTGTATTGTCTTGTTGACAGCTAAGGCTATTCATTCCAAGATGAACAAGAAGCCAGATCAGGTTGTTCTTTTTTTTTGTATGATTAACCTGAATGATACAGTATCATTATAAGTGAATGTCATCGTGGAAAGAGCAAAAACTTGAAAGTTGAAGCATTATGCCCCCAACTGCACAGTGTTAAATGAAGATAGTTTTCCTTTCAGGACAATAGCCCAGCACCTCTCCTTCATTATTACGTGGCTCCCCCCTTCAGTCTTGGTGTTCTTAAAAGCCTTGGTGACAGTAAACAATGGACAGACCACATGGACGGGGCATTTTACATAATTATACATTGATGTAAGACCACAAGTTTGTCTTCCACCGGTATGGTGTGCAAGTATATTAGCCACATGTGGGAAAGTTTGCCTTTATCCTGCCCATGGTTGGTGGTTTACTCCATAAACTCCCGTTTCCTCTGCCCAGAAAACTGATAGCTGTTGTAGAAGAGAAAACGTCTTGAGTGTGGCATTTAATGAAAATCAATGAGTTAATCATTATAACATGCTTTATTACAACACATGGTTCAGAGAGGACTGTTGGAAACATCTCCTAGTGTTTACACAACGTTGTTCTTTACATGTCTTTACTTGCTTACATTTCAGTAAAGAAAGTGGTCAAAGTTTGTGTCTTGTTTGATTATAATTCCTGGTATCATACCGATCTGGCTTGAGATCAAGACCCTGCATCACATATGTGTCTCCCTATGTTATGTATGTCACGAGGTATTGGAACTTCATCCAGCGGATACATTTATGATGAGTTATGTAGATCGTCTCCCAATGATGGCATTGAGATGAAGGAGAGGTGTAGTACAGTGACATTCAGCATCATGCATTGTGAAGACAGTAGACACTGGTAGGGTGATCAAAGTTGTGATTTTATTTGTCATGGGTGACTTTTCCTTTCTTCGTAGTTGCTATGATGCTGATGAAGTGATCATTGCTGTAGGGATAACAGCTGTAAGTACTAAATCATGACCAAATTCACTTATTTTTTGTTTTTGTGACAAGATGGCAGGAACACATTTATAATGTACATACACAATAGAGGATATTATATTTTGTATTTGCCTTAAAAATTTGCCTCCTAGGCAGTACATTTTAAGAGTCATGTAATATTACTTTTGGCATTGAGACTTAAGTTTTCCACATAAAATATATTTTAAAATTAGTCTTTCTAAGATTGACTTAACTTTCAGAATCGGAAAAAGTGAGTACCTTAGCCAGACTTGACTTTGAGATTTTTTTCCACCTAACTTGTCTTTCATTAAATCTGAGAGATGTGTGCTTCAGTGTATCATGGTTTTCCTTATTCTTGTTAATATGGAACTAGAAAGTACGTGGGAAGGTCTGCCAGCAGCCTGCAAATGGTTGTGGGTTTCTCACAAGCTCAGCCCTGTTTACCCCTACGATAATGTTTGCCGCCGTGGTATAAGTGAACTATTCTGGAGTACAGCGTACACCAATCGGATAAATAAATAAATAAATAACCAGGAAGCCGGTCACTTCCATTCTTTATGATCCTGTCCTAGACTCATACAGTTAAACCATAATCATGATCTTGATGGAAACATTTAATAAATTTTATTGTCATTTTTGCACAGATTGTGGCTCTGGGGCTGACACTGTTTGCATTCCAGACTAAGGTAAGTTGGGTCAACCACATCTGACCATTCTCATCATATGTTCCAGATGTGAGGAGTTTTTTTTGTTCCAGATGTGAGGAGTTTTTTTTGTGAAACATAAGATGTTTTAAGACCTAGTCACATGATACTTCAATTCTTTTGTACTACTCTATATTGTTGTACATATATAATGAGATAGAAGCTAGTAAATAGATTTTTTTGCTCATGGAAATTTAGAAATGAATCTGAAATTGCAAAAGGGCCTGGTACGAGTTATGCGACCTTAAAAGAGATGGTTGCTTTATAATAACACAGCGAAATTGCTCTCGCGATCAAAAATGCCAATTTTTTGTTTAAATGTACTGTGTGTTTATAATTTACACTATGAAGATCAATGGTAAGCAGAAACATGTCTACTGAAGCTTTCATATGTGTATTTCTTTGTGCTGACAAAGTTTTGTTTTGGCCATGGTGTGTCTTCATATGTGAAACATAAACTTATAAAGTGATCAATTTTGTTATATTTTGGCAAGTTTAAAATCTATGTTTCTGCCATCATCTATCAGGCATATTTCATAGCACAGTGAACTAACCAAGTCGCTGTGGAGAATAGGTTGCATCTGAAGGAAGAGTTTGAATCTTTGCTGGTTCCTTTTTTTTGTATGGGGACTCCGTGGCTCAGTTGGTTAGCACACTAGCTCTGCGCAATGACCCAGGAGCCTCTCAGCAATGCGGTCGCTGTGAGTTCAAGTCCAGCTTATGCTGGCTTCTCCGGCCGTACGTGGGAATGTCCACCATCAACCTGCAGATGGTCGTAGGTTTCCCCCGGGCTTTGCCCGGTTTCCTCCCACCATAATGCTGGCCGCCGTCATATAAGTGAAATATTTTTGAGTACGGCGTAAGACACCGATCAAATAAATAAATAAATCCTTTTTTTGTTTGGAAACATGCTTTTGTGATAATAAAGATATAGGCCATCTTACATTAAATAAGTTATCTTGAATTAGAATGGATAAATGTTGAGATGGTATTACACAACGTGTGGCAGCTATAATGAAATCATGTGAATCCTGGTTTCCAGGCACAAGTGATCATCTAGCTATCATTAACATTAACACATTAGGCATAACAGAAGTATAAGGCTGAAAGTTACATTTTTTATGTATTTATTTGATTGGGATATAACTGCGTGCTCAAGCATTTTTCAGAAAGTTACATTTGTGGTAGGGTGATTTCCCCCACTCCACAGTGTCTAAATTTAAAAAGAAAAAAGATATTTCAGTGTTACTGGAGTGGGCTACCATTTTTTGAGTTTATGGAATATATTTCTCTTCATTGCATGCTTGGAGCTTTACAAGTCTCTTGTTTGCCAAATAATAGGAACAGAAGAGTAAAACCGAACCGAAAAAAGTAGTGGCCTTACGATTGCATCTGCAGTTTTCACTCATAGCCATAGTCAGTTTCGCTTCTTGGGGTGCAGAGTTCCTTGCACTTGGACGAATTCTCCACCTTACCATACCAGGTCCTTTGAAAAATTATAGATGGTTTGGTACACCTGTAATCTAAATATGATGGAAGCAAGGTACATGTACTGTGAAATGATGCAGGGTTTCTTAATGCATAAGTATTTACCTGCTTTCTAGAAATAATAGATGTGTATAAAAAAATGTTTTGGAGAAAGCTAACTTGTTTTGTTTGACTTTCAGTGGGACTTCACAATGTTTGGGGGAATCCTCTTGGTATTTTTGATTGTGCTCATCTGTTTTGGGATATTTGCTCTGATATTTCAGAACAAGGTAAGCATGTTTATAGGCTTCACTTGTCAGGTGCTTCATGAGGTAACACAACACCGTGTCAGGACACATTAAAGGCTAAATGTAGAAAGTGTTAGATACCTTATTTGTTGTGGTATGTATTCACTGGACAAGATACATGTGTTGAACAAATGGAGAAAACTGTGAAATAGCCAACCAGTAGAACTGTACAGACATCAGGTTGAGTTTTGTCATTTGAGTGCATGTACACAAGAGCCTGCATGCTGTATGTGTGGAGCTATCTGTTTGGAAGACACATATATCTTGGGATTCATGATGTAACTGAAGTTTATTAGGTTGAGAAAAAAATGATTGAAAGCTTTTAATTTGCAGTGTAGAATTATGGAGTAATACTTTTGCCTAGAAAGTGCATTTTTTGATTCAAATGAATGTTGTAGAAATATAATTTAGAATTGACTCTTACATATTTCCAATAATATATCACCTTTGTTCCAGGGAATGTTCAGAATTCGGCCAAATGAGCAACTTAGTTATGGACAAAGTTTGACATAATTTACCATATATATATATATATACATGTGTAAAATAAATATGTATACATCTACATACAGTGTATGTAGTTGTCTTGTTCCCCTAACCTGTATTAGTAAAACATTTGACATACATTATATGTAGTTGTCCCGTTCCCCTAACCTGTATTAGTAAAACATGTGACCATATTAAAACTATCATTTCAGGTTGTACGCATTGTCTATGCTGCTCTGGGGGCCCTCATCTTCTCATTTGTGAGTATAGTGGTACTGTATGAAAATGGTGAACAAACATGTATTGAGTGTCATTGAAAAGTGTGTCTATACGTTCAAGTTTACATGAACATTATCAAGGACTGTCGCTTCTGTCATTTTATCTGTTTTCCAATACTTTATCTTACCTGCACATATTCGTGCCTTGCCCTGTGTGCGGCCCAATTTCCTCGCACCATATATAATGCTGGATGCCATTGTATAAGTGAAATATTCTTGAGTATGGCATAAAACACCAAATAGATAAATGAATAAAGAAGTCTTATCTGTGTTTATCAATGGTCTCAAGTAGATTGTATTACCTTTACTTTTCAACATGCTATCAAGAATACATGTACGTGGTTGTCAGTTTTAAAAGGTAACTAAAGGTTTTTTTTTTTTCCAGTACCTGGTTTTTGACACCCAGTTGATGATGGGAGGCCAGCACAAGTACTCTATCTCCCTGAAGAGTACATCTTCGCTGCCTTGAACCTCTACCTGGATGTCATCAATTTGTTCCTCTTCATCCTCAGTTTGGTGGGGGCCTCCAGAAACTGAGATAGCATAGCCCGCTCTCCAGTCCTGCCTGCTCTGTTAATGTTACACTCACCGTTCATCCTCAGTTTGGTGGGAGCCTCCAAAACCTGAGATGGTATAGCCTGCTCTCCAGTCCTGCCTGCTTTGTTAATGTTACGCTCACTGTTCATCCTCAGTTTGGTGGGAGCCTCCAAAAACTGAGATGGTATAGCCCGCTCTCCAGTCCTGCCTGCTCTGTTAATGTTACACTCACCGTTCATCCTCAGTTTGGTGGGAGCCTCCAAAACCTGAGATGGTATAGCCTGCTCTCCAGTCCTGCCTGCTCTGTTAATGTTACACTCACCGTTCATCCTCAGTTTGGTGGGGGCCTCCAGAAACTGAGATAGCATAGCCCGCTCTCCAGTCCTGCCTGCTCTGTTAATGTTACACTCACCGTTCATCCTCAGTTTGGTGGGAGCCTCCAAAAACTGAGATGGTATAGCCCGCTCTCCAGTCCTGTCTGCTCTGTTAATGTTACACCCACTCTTCTTTCTCCAGTTTTAAACCAGGAACATCAGATTTATGAGAAAGACTCTTGAGTGAACACAGTAGCACCATGCAAAGCTTGTCCTCATTTGACATAATAATAATAATAATAATATGTTATTTACATGAAGTGATCGCTGATAACACTTGTTGTAAAAAGAGACAATACAGGAAAGCGTGATAATAGATTGCCAGCTACTTGGTAGTAGTGATATGGATTATTGGTAGTTGATAATGGTGGAATGAATTGTGTGAATTGTTGTGTATCTGATACAGCAAAGACTATGGTTGTATGTGAAATACTTGTAATAAATGGAGAAATAGTCTGCAATAATCACATTTGTTCACTCAAGACAGACACTAGATTAAGCACACTTGTGTGAGAGAGTTGGCTGTAAGCATTGTATGTGGGAAGGCCTCCAGCAACCTGAGAATGGTCTGTTGTTTCCCTCAGCCTGGTTTCCTCCCACCATGATTTTGGCTGTCGTTATATAAGTGAAATAAACTCTAAATAAGGACTGTAAGTAAAATCTGACAACTGTAAAGTATAAACCATGCATAGTTGGTTTTCTGGGCAATATATGATTCTCTGTTTCTCTTTTGCCACATTCTTGTGATGTGATTTATTGTTTTATAAAGAAGTAGTAATCCTCTAAAACTGCATCTTGATTGATTTTGACTCTTGAAGAAATCACTCTAAACATGCTTTTAATTTTAAAGTTTACATTTATAATGTATGTTTAGATGTCTTTGACCACATCTGCAGCAATATTTTTGAGTGAGGACAATAATGTTATGCAAGATTTTGCAGTCAAAACTTTTTAAAATTTAGATGAAAAAAAGTAATTATTTAATAATGGTTATGCAAGTATAGTTTTTAATTTTGTTGTTTTTTTGTTAGAAGGGAGTGCTGATATAACTGAAAAAGTCTTGTTTGTCACATTCTATCTTTTTAAGCACAAAGTGCACATTCATTGGGTTTTGGACTGGGACCAAAAGCTTCTGGTTGGCTGAAGTGTTTATTTGTGAAAACTACCAGAATCTGATGTAATGCCAATCATGTTGAAATCCGTTTGTTCATCCATCTTGAATGCTTTTGTTTTTTTGGTCTTAGAGCCCCTGATGTGGCTGTGGAATTTTGTATGAAGTGTTTTATTGATTTAGGTGATATCTATTAGTGGTTCAGACTGTGGCCCAGGATCACGAAGCGATTTTAGAAAAATATTGCTTGACTGCTTAAAATTCTGGGTAAGTTATAGATGTACCGGTACATCAGATTTCATCTATAGGTTAGTTCCCAGTCACATCAGCATTTTCAAACCTAAATGTTCGGGAATGTAGGAGATACAATTGTTTTGTCTGGTAATTTAAAAATATGATGATTCAACAAAAGTTATTAAAAATAAGTGCAGGAAAATTCGTGTAATAGATGAATGTTTGTGTTTAAGTAAATTATTTGTTAAGTTCTTACACTAGCTTTCGTGGTTTTAGATTTTAATCCGTGGTAGAAGTTAAGCCATGAATGCAGACACGGATACCTGTCACTGTTAATGTATTTATTACTGCCTCATATCTGTGGTGTGATAACGGTTTAAAAGTGTTACGTGGGAAGGTTTAAATTTTCAAGTTCATTATTTGTATCACAGTCTCATTTGTAGTGTTATGTGTCAAGTGTTAAAGATTAACAGAAATGACTTCTGAGCAGATGATGTTCTCCTGTACATAAATGATTTTGTTTGGGATGAAAGTTTTATGTTTTTTTTTAATAATGTTTATTGTGTAATGATCAGCTAGAAAAGCTGAACGGAGCCCCTAGATTCTGTTTAGCTTAGGATTTAAGCAGTAGAGCGCTTACTACCACCACAGCCCATGAGAACAACAAAATAGGGAAATTTGGAAAATTCTGCCTCCATGGGATCGTACACACATCTGGTGTGAGCAGTAAGAAGTACACGTGCTAGATGCATGGAGCCAGCTGTCAGTACATGGTGACTATGTCAGGCCAATTTTCTTTTTATTTTTTTCTGATTAATTTGGTTGTGGTGTTACAAGGCCATGATCAAGAAGTTTTCACGGACTCAGTTATATGTCCTCTATATGGCAAGTTATATGTCCTCTCCCATGTATGACACATGTTCCAGCAAAGTTCATCCAAGACCTCACAGGAGACTTCCATTTACCGGTTATGGCCACCAAATCCACTGAGAATAACAAAGAAAGCAGGGGAATATAGAAAATACCTTATTTCAGAATGGGATTGAACCCATGTCTTGTGTGACCATCATTTATCAGAGATGTGATGAAGGTATGCATGTACATGTATGTATTTTGGGGGTTTTACATCACACTTAGCAATTTTTCAGTCCCATGATGACAAGGAGTCGTTAGGTGTGTGCATATATAGTCTTCTTGAGGCAGGGTTAGTCCATGCTGCTGTCTCTTGATTATCATGCCAGACACCAGAAACCACACCCACCCAGTCACATTTTACCGGGCCAACCGGTCCTGTCTCCTTGCTCTATAACCTTTCTGTGCTAAGGGCCAAGTGAGGCATGGCAAGTTACCAGACTCGATGGCATACAGTCTAACCATTAGGCCACTGCAGCGGTCTGGTGACTTGTAATGATGACATTTCATCGAGGCCACAACGTTAATGTCAATATCTGTAACGGCCTGCTACAAGCAGACAATGACTGACATACAGGTAATGTTCAAAAACATGTTAAAAAGCTAAGCAAACAAATATTGTGTAATGGAAAATTCTTCAGTACAGCATAAAACCCCATTTCCAACATCTATTAAACATGGCAAACTCTTTCTTGAAGAAGATAAAAGTAGGCTATGAGGGATAGAGCCTGGGAATTGTGGAAACACTGTAGCATAGTAAATCTGGGCAGGTGTTTAAGTATGGAATTTGCTGCCTACCTGGTTTTCCCGATTTCTATTCTGGAGAAGTGATCGGACAGACACGGGACTACAAGTCTACCTGATAGCGTGCAAATTTTCTTTTGAGGCATGATTTCGCCTTGCATGAACTCTGTGCTTTGTTCTTACTGGTTTTTGGGTATATTTAGGGATAAGTTATTGAAAGTACTTCATTTGTCAATGCTAAATATATTATTGCACTTTGTAAGAGACCAGGGGGCCTCCGTGGCTCAGTTGGTTAGAGCGCTAGCGCAGTGTAATGACCCAGGAGCCTCTCACCAATGCGGTTGCTGTGAGTTCAAGTCCAGCTCATGCTGGCTTCCTCTCCGGCCGTTCGTGGGAAGGTCTTGCAGCAACCTGCGGATGGCGGCAGTCGTATACATCTACATCTCTCCAACATTACAACCGCTCTTGCAATCCACATTCTATACGTGTATGTACTTCCAGGGAGGAAGCTCTAACCAACTGAGCCCCGGAGACTTCCACCAAATAAACCAAAAGAAGGTATCCTCCGATGGATGTTCATGATATAACATGACACAGAAAGCACTGTAACTTTCAAAATACTGGTCGTAATGGTGGCTGAAAAGGTTAACAGAGACGGTTACTTATTTGATTGGAATTTCACAAAGTACTCAAGAATATCTCACTTTTACAATAGCGGCCAGCATTAAGATGGGAGGTAAGCCACAATCATTCACAGGTTGATGGCAGATCTTCTCACATAGGAAACAAGTATGAGCTGGACTTGAACTCACAGCGATCACACTGGTGAGAGGCTCAGAGACTTGAAGAGGAAGGACTTGTAATGCACAGAATACAATAGACAAAATAAATTTATTAGTTTATATTTATTTACTTTGTAATTTAAAAATAAGAACATTCATTGTACTAAAAGCAATCTTGGGACTTACTTATATTTACTTTATCACTTCAAATCTTAAATTCCCAGAAAGACCATAAACAAGATCACATCGTTCACAACATTCTATCCATCAAGTGAATAACAGCATTCTCAGCTTCAGTGCAATGTAACAGATGATGCCATGAGTCTTTCAGGCCTGTCACTACTGGTTTCACTATACGTATCTTTATACATGATGCCACCAGTCTTTCAGGTCTGTCACTACTGGTTTCACTTTACGTATCTTTATACATGATGCCACCAGTCTTTCAGGTCTGTCACCACAGGTTTCACTTCCATTAACTTTACACAAGGTCATGAGTCTTCCAGCGATGTCACCACAGGTTTCACTTTGGGAATCTTTACCTTGGGCAATTTTCTTTTTATGTACTCCTCCCTCTCTACAGATGATAACTGTTTTATTTCTTCATATGGGAACTACAAAAAAAAAAAGAAAAAAAAATCATCAGTACAAAAGATTTTAATAATATAACAAAAACACAATGAAGATTAAAAAAATATTTACACAATTACATATCTGGTGTCAAATAGAAAGGACAATCATTTACAGGTTGTCACATATTTGTCTCACTGTTGCTTAACTCAAGACAACTTATTTGCAATGTAATGAACTAAGGCCTTGTTCCACATATTGTAAACTGGCTTGTTTCTCTATCTTTAAAATATGTATTAAAATTGATCTGAATAGGGTTTGACATATTATTGAAGAATATTTCAATACATGACAAAGGTCAGAATCATGGTCGGCAGAACTGGGAAGGTTCCATAGAAAAACAGTATTTTGCACTTGACAATGACATTACTTTGGTTTTTACATATGCAGGAAACCAGAGTGCCCAGATAAACCCAAAACCCTTTGATGGACAACAAGTGGTCTCAGCACAGTCGTGAAGGTGCACGAACTCCCATATGGGCATGGCCAACAGTTGTCACCAAGACCCAACAAACATTGAACACAGCAATCTCGAAATTCCCTCACCAGGGCCAGGTTTGAACCTGCAGCTCATGAGCCTTGGAATACTAGCATCTCAATCCCTCAGACAGGGACACGTCTACGACCAAGATTTAGCAAGAGACGGACCAGAGAACCAAGAAGGAATCAACTGCGATGAGTAATCAAATCAGCTTGGCTGGCTTCATGGAACCAGGTCCAGTACAGTCAGAAGGCTTCAATTACAGATGAATGAGCTGGCCAGGGCCAGTGTTGGCATGGTACACATGTAGTTACAATCAACTTGAGAGACTGCATGGAACCTGGTCCAGTATAGTCAGAAGGCTTCAATTACAGCTGAATGAGCTGGCCAGGGCCAGTGTTGGCATGGTACACATGTAGTTACAATCAACTTGAGAGACTGCATGGAACCAGGTCCTGTACAGTCAGAAGGCTTCAATTACAGCTGACTGAGCTGGCCAGGGCCAGTGTTGGCATGGTACACATGTAGTTACAATAAATTTGACAGGCTGCATGGAACCTGGTCCTGTACTGCTGGGGAGACTCAAGGTCTAGCAGAATGAGCTGGTGAGGGCCAGGGACAGACTTCATGGAACCAGGTTCTTCTCCCAGAGACATTACTGGGAATATGGTCTATCAAAGCCTGCTCTGTCTGTCTCATACTGACCTCAATCACATGATATCCCAGCAGTTTTAGATGTCGTTTCCTCATGGCAAACTCTCCCAACATGTGACCTGTGTTCACACAGTAGGATTCTGGCATTTGAAGCAATACTGCATACCTGATAAAGAAAAGCAAAGAATTCCTTGGCTCACATATACAAGCAGTAACAGATGTAGATTAACACAACATAATATCTATCCCCATTCTATCACCCCTTCTCTATTAAGCTTTCAATCACGCTACTTAAAATAGCAGTTATCTTCATACACTGAATGAAATGTACATACTGTATATTAAAACCATCTAGATAAAATCCCATCTATCCTAACTTCACTTGTTCAGAATCTAAATGTGATACGTTAAAACATAAAATGGATTTTCTTTTTTTTCGTTTATAGTTAGATGTATTATTATTACAGAAAATCTTTTCAAAAGGCTATGTCCCAATTACACTCATGCACACATGTACAAATGAGATGGGAAAGGGGCCATCTGTCACTCACTTGGTTTGTTTCTCTGCATGTGTGTAGGGGGTTCCAGCCAGCAGAGGGGCATAAAGGGGTTGGTAATGATTTATTTGTTTTATTGGTGTTTTACGCCGTACTCAAGAATATTTCACATATATGAGGAAGAACAGTTTCATTGTAAATTCACCAAGTTACCTTCGACAAATAAAGTTAGATTTTTTTTCTTCAAATTAAATGCAGTCCAATGCTTGAATAAAAGTTCTATTTCACACAATTAGATTTTGCTTTTGTTTTCAAATTTTTGATATTTTACACTCATACGCCAAGACGTTGAAAAAGAGACTTCATGAAGTTGCAATATGTGTTCAGCAGTATGGTGTCATAATACATGTACAATTTACCTTTACATTCCTAGCTTCAAACGTATACCCTTAGCTTCAAACAAAAGAAGCAGGGTGTCATTTTTCCAAAAGGGGGACTTTTTAGCGCCAATAACAGCTTTAAAGGGCATTATTTTCTGCTTGCGTCTACAATAATGATTGTGATTAATAAATATTGTACACATATTTAGCAGTAAAAATAGCAAACTCAACACTCAACTATGCATTTGTATCCTGTAATCCTTCTATTTTTCAGGACATATTAATCTGAATTAAATAAATCAGAAAATTAAAATTCTTAATTTTTTTAGAAAAGTAAAACCATTTACATCTTATCAATTAAATGTACTAACCATGTGGAAAAAAGTATTTATCTCTGTTATAATTACAGTGTGTACTGGTTAAAAGAGCCAAGAAGATGTCCCAAAAATAGAAGAATTGCAAAGTGTGAGTTCACAGCATGGGTAAACTGTTTTAGAGGCCTATCCTATATGGACAAACAAAATTATTTAAAACTACTGATCACCACAGGGGCTTTATTGAGAGCCTCGAAAAAATAACTAATAAAAACAGCTTTACTTCCGATGTTAAATTAGACATTAGTGACAAATGATAGTTGTAGTATGTGACTAAATAACATACTTTGGCTTGAAATTGTCAATAAATTATTATGCTCGTTTGCTGTATGTCTGCGTGTATGCACACTCCCTAGGAACTTCAGAATTTGTAGTAAAAATGAAGGCAACTCTTATTATTCAAGAGACACACTTTAGAATTTTTTTTGCAGACACTTTGCAACAGTGGAAAATATTGACTAAAACATATCAAACTCACATTTTTAGATTTATTACTGTTTAATGAAAACACTATGTAATGTTAATAAATATCATGAAAATGTCGGGTATGCTCATTTTTCACTCATTCAAACCCATGATGGATGGTCAAGAATCTCAGCTGTGATCTTTTAACATGGGGTTCAAAATTTCAGGTAAAGGTCAAATGCTGCTGCGCATACGTGCCTTGCTGACCGAGATTTTAAAAACATGGTAGCATAAGGCGACCTGCTAAATACAAGCCTATTTTTCGACTTCAGTTCAGATTTATAGGAGAATGGTGATGTAAAGGCAAGCAGCGATTACGGCAAAATGTCTGTAAATATTTTAGCTTTCAGAATTGCTATATGTGTACTCAGGACGAATCTAACACACAGGCATCGGAATAGAATGAGGAGGTAGCTCTTTGTAAGCATTATATTGCAATCTTGACTGAGGTCTACATGACAGAATGCCGGTGAAAACAGAAATCAGACGGGAAAATGGAAGTATGAACCACTGAAGTAAACTTTCCTCTTTCCCAACACTGTGTATTCTAATATTATGTTAGCTGTAAAAAAGCTGAGTTTAAACAACTGAACAAATCAAAAATACTCTAACTTGCCTAATCTTTATCATTTGTGGTAATCTGCAGTCTGTTCTAGTTCTGATTTTAAACAAACAATGAGCCTAAGAGCATTTAATTACCTGACAGAAGCAATCTGAGAGACTTGACCTACCGCTTGGAAAAATGAAAGTAATGAAAACAAGGCTGTGATGAATGCATTTCCAGCTGGTTTACCCATTGGTGCAACTGAGACCGCTGTTGAATGTCGCCGTTCTATTTATATCTATCAAACAACTATGGTGGATGCTTTTGACAGCTAACCGCCAAGCGTGAATTGAATTGATAAGAAATTTATGGTGGCCAGAAGAGAGAAAATTAGCCGTGACGGTTTAAAGTAGGTATGGGTGAACTACATCATGTGATGAACTTAAAACACCCACAGTCAGTAATCTGAACCGGGGCTTGATTACAGACAGATGTTATAATGGTGGGTTTTCAGTATGGGATAGAGTTGACACCAGGCAGATAGGGTTGCTACAGTCTGGCTGGACAGGTGCCACTGGTCATCAGCCTTTCCCTCGAGGGGCAGGGTGGATATTTACGGCCATCAAGGGCGCATGTTAAGAAGGGCGGGGCGCTGAAGATGTGACGTAATACATACACAGCATTGAAATATCTAGGTCAACTGTAATATCTAGGTCAACTCTAAAGGTGGCCGAATGATTAGGGTATTCCTCTAGAAGTTGAGAGATCAAACCAGGTCAGTTCATACTAAAGACTTTAAAAATGGTATTTGTTGCTGCCAGATTTTCTTCATTTTTGAGGGAGAATTGACTTTAACACCTTTGTCTTGGTGTTTCTTATGTAACCCGATATCTCCAAACCTTATTTAGTAGCTTGCCAAATTCCTCGAATTCTGCATTTTCTCAGGATTTGACTCAGGATATAACGAGATTCACTGCCATTGGGTTACACAACGAACACTGCTACTCTTAAAACAACCTCATTAGACAAGCTCATTTCAGCTGCAAATCTACTTACTTGTGAGGATACAGGTGGTTCTTCAAAGAAATGTAGGAATTATTCATGAGTGTCCCATCTGGGTGACAGCATAGAGCGAAATCTACAAAAGAAAACTTCACAGAATCGCACCAACAGGCAGACCGGAGACTAAATTCTGACATGCATACAGAAGTATCATGCTTTGCGGGAGTACTTGTGAAATTAGCGACATTTTATTATGATCAAGACCAAGATTCATCACCGGAAAATTCACAATGCAAATTATCTGTATCCCACATATGCATGTAACACCTGTACTAAACAATGACCGCATTGATTGATTTTTCCCACCATAATGCTGGCTTCCGTTGTATAAGTGAAATACTCTTGAGTATGGTGTAAAACACCCATGAAATAAATAAAAAATATCAATGGATTCTCTGATGATCAAAGCCTTTGGTTTGTTCAAAAACATGTCACCTAGTATTCAACAATGGGGTGTCAACAGAAATATGAATATCACTTTACATGTAAGTAAATACCTATGCCATGTTTTTACACCAACTGGCTGAGTAAAAATCTGCATGTAAATTGTGTGTATCCTTGTACTGTTGTGAGTAAATATTCACAATGAGATGAGATGTATGAGATGAATGAAAACTACATCAATATGGTGCTATGTACATGTATTATAACCAGTTTCACTTGCTGTGAATTGACATGCCAAAAAAATCTCTCTATCAAATTGATAAACAATATATAGGAAAAGTTTCTGAAAGCAACATGTAACTTGTAATTTAGAGTTTTGGGAAATAAAATCTCACCAACGAATACTTCAGAATAAGCCCAAACAACAGCACTTCAAACAAGACTCTGTCTGTAGACTGTGGACTACTTACCAATGAAGTAAGCACTCCTACTGGATAGTCTAGCACGGGTGACCATATCTGGTCCCACCAGGCTAACCAAGGCTTCGTACATCTGGTTATGCAGCATATGATGCCTCTCATCTTCAATCAAAAGTAAATAATAAATAATAATAAACAATCTTCTCTATCAGTATTACCACAGGAACAATCTTCAACAAATATAAACCCTGCTGACTGATTATTTCTTGAAATTTTCTTTTTACATTTCGCTTTTAATCTTTCATCTTAAAAAAAAATTTTTTTAAATAGCAATTGAAAAATTTCCAACTCTTTTCACAAAGGTTCACATGATTTTTCCATCACCATGGAAAAATCGCATCACAACTACATGTATTTTCTATGAGAACTAAAATAATATACTTTATTTCACCTGAAATTTCATCAATGACAAATCTATGACAAATTTACTCATCTTGCGCGTGCCTGAGACTTCTATTGACCTTAACACAATGTCTTGAGGTGTCTTTACAAGGTGGGCTACTGGAAAAAATGAAGAAATATTCTACCACATTTACCTGCCTTTAAAAGTGCACTTTTTAAAAGAGAATTTTTGAGATAAATACAGCATATGATAGGGCACTTGTGTGTCTGAGCCTGTCAGTTATTACTCACCCATCCAACAATGAGAAGATGGTGCCTGAACTTTATACAGATTATTAACTCTCTCTTTCGTCTCTAATATAATAGCTGACTGGAGCATCTCCAAACTTTTCTCTGTTTTGCATTTTAGGACTTCATCATTCATACCTGAAATTGAATTGCGATGTTTGTAGCTTTGCACTGACATGTATTTAAAAATCAATAGAAATGACTTGAAATTATAGCTTAAAACAAAAGACAACACTAGACCAAATGTATATACATTGAGACCACTCCCACATAAAGTTAAGGTAAGGAAACTCAAGCACACTGAAAAACAACACAGAGCGCCACCATGTTATTAATTTAACTAATCAGGCTTATTTCTCTAACCCAAGAAAGCAGCTGTTTCCGCTGGAGTGATTTGGGCCCTGTTATGTCTTTTAACCATAGATGTGTGAGGTAAACATTGCAACATCATGTTGCCGGTTTCTCTAACATGGCGTATCCCATTCCAGACTAAAAGTTGACTTGTAGAGATATCAAACATTATATAGAATCAACATATATTATTTGTGGTTTTTCCTTCTATAAACCTTAAAATATCTCTACATTCTAAACCTTAAATTGCTTAACACATATTTCTCTATCATTTAAGTTATAAAGTAAGCAATGTTATACACATACTACATGTATCTATTCCAACGCAAGGCAGCTGATAAAAGGAACATGAAACATAAAACAAAAAACCATTCCTTCCTTATATGAATGTCTAGCAAGTTAACAGCAACAACATTTTAACCTTTTTACGTGGAAGTAAGGCATGAACACCTCACAGTCGCTGTACATATCAAATTAAATGTATTGTATTAAAAATAAACACAATTTTGCCACATTATAATAGGGTAGGCATTACAACTGGGCTCACAGATGTATATGGATCATCGTCAACAAATAATCCAAAATACTAAAGGCAAGTAACAAATTTCTTTGAACCTGGGAAAGATGCAAGAGCTAACCTCAGGAAACAAATACATACTTTTTTTTTAAAATAACACAGTGAGAATGGCAATCCAAACAACAGGCCTACATGTATACTTACTATGTACCCGGCTGAGAAAAGATGCAGAGAAGACTCTCTCAGCAAAATTAATAGGGTGTCTTCCAATGAATGAGAATGAACACAGCAACTCGGTAATATGGGGGATAGAAAACTGATTGAACTTCTGCTCAAGATAATCTTCAATACACATAAAAAGTTGATAATTTCTCGGGGCATAGCTGAGGTATCCAAACGTTCTGAGAATGGAGTAGGCTTGAAGAGGTTTGTAATCTTTGTAGTTCTGCTGAAAATGTGCAGCAGCAGTGTCCAAGATACAGGGAGACAGAAAGCGCTGACTTCTGCTGTACTCCATCACCAGAGCCAATAAGTTTGTGTCCAGTTTCACGTCTTTTGCTGGGATGTAACGCTCCAGCGCTTTCACCAAATTAGCGTCATAAAAGTTAAACTTGACAAAGCCGGCAAGAACATTTGTCAACTGGGCATCAGTTATCGTGTGAAAATTCATAAAAACCCATTTTCCAAAAGCTGTTAACACAGATCTATTTTCACTTTTCAATCTTACCAAACAAGGCATGACGTGGGCTACATCTTCCCCTGTTAACTTCCACCAACACCGTAAAAGATGGCGATCAAGGATTTTAATGAGGTGCTTTTGATTGACTGGCAGGGATCGGTATATACTCGTAATATTATTCTCATTCAGGTCCCCAGTCCGCATACCTACGTGAGCCCAGATTTTCTCTATCAGGTCCTGCTCAGTGCTTCTGTGTCTCAGCAGGTCATTACTTATCTTACACAAATCATCCAGGTCAAACTTACTTTCTGCCAACCTGTTTTCTATCTCGGTGTTTATTGCAAGAACACACTGTTTACTAAAGTTATCGGACGAGAGGTAACACTTGACTAGACCGATAAGTGTCTCGTCAGACAAACAGCTGATGTCTCTGATGACAGTGTCATAGAGCTCGTTCATAACTGCAGTCCTGATGAAGTTGTCAATGTCATCCCCATCCCATGCCACAGAGGTTTCTCGAAGTTGAGAAATCCGTTGCAGGGCAAAGGCCGCTGAGTATCCAGTAACTTGATCAGACGGAACTTCTAACAACTTAAACACCTGCTTCACAGTCACACAGTTTTGTAAGTTGAGTTTAAAATTCTCATCCTGTTCAGTCAAGCTTTTCACACTGTCCGCACAAGACAATATCTTGGAAAAAGGTGAGAACGTCTGAGATGCTCTCTTCACAATGATTGGCAGCTCCTGGATTTCCAGTCCATCTTGTCGTATCAGGGATGAGAGGCTCAGCAGCTTCTTTTCTCCTGTAACCCGTGTTGTAGAGTCGTTCTGCACACTCCTCACGCATCCAGCAGTCAGAAACACACCACGCCTATGCTTAGGCAGTGTGCGACAGCAGGCAGCTACACGAGTCAACCATCGTAAGGTCAAAACAGAGTTGTTCACCCCTGAATGAGCCATTACATAAACCTAAAGAAGACAAAAATTCAATTATCAATAACAATGCTGACCATAACTGTGCATCTAGTTGATGTACAAAACAGCTCCCTTGATACCATTCAAATATAATACAATTCTACTAAGGGCTCTCTGATAACATGACGGCTACTGGAGGACACTGATTCCTTAAATTTGAATCCATATATAGTCAAATGATAGGTACCAATGTTGATGTAGTCATTAATTTTCAAGGAAACCCTTATGAACTTCTTGCTGCACACATCTGTAATATATCCTAATATGATATGGATAGCCCGTACTCGACAAGTAGTCTATAAGGCCGTCCATGAAGTAAGTGACGCGCTCAATGGGAGAAACAGGAGTGAGTGTGCTTTATGTCAAATGTATGTACAGGTGAGAAACCTGAATAATATGGTACAAGTGTAGTCAATAATGTTTCGAGGGATTTATATCTTGGGTGTAGGTACAAGTAGTGCAATTAAAATAGTAAAGTCCTATTCTCTTCAATCCATATGGGAAATCAACATGTGCAGCTGTGTTAGAGTAGATTTAAAGGTTCACTTCATTTTGCAAATTGCTCTGTGGAATGGACCGACTGGATTTTGCAGTTCAATGATTAAACGTAATTTGAGGCAGGTACATGTAAATATCAAAATTGTTGAAAATAGATCTTGACTTTAATTTAATTGAACTAGGACGCAGAGGGACAATTTAAAAGTCAGACAGAATTGCTGCATGGTACCTTAGACACTGTCATTTATGCAAATTTCCACAGATTAAGACAAGGATAGACATGGGCCTGGGTAGCCCAAGATGGCTACTTCTACTCCTCTCTTTAAATTTAGCTGGTATCGTAGCCACACAGGCAAGCATTTGTAAACCATACACTGATTCACACCATGTCCCATATATCCTTTCCAAACAATGGCTGCGGTCCGAAACTGATGTCAACTTTTGCTCATACCTCTCAGCTCGCCAAAGTTGACACCACAAGCACTGCAGCAATTGTTTAGAAAGAACCTATTGGACATGGTGTGAATCCGTGCATGGTTACCATTGGTTCCCCCTGTGGCTACAATACTCCGCCAGCCCAATATAAAAAGAGAGGAGTTGTAGCCAACTCGGGCTAGGTTACTTTGTTTGTTAGGCTAAAAATTTCCTTACCCCGAACTAAACAAACTTGGCTTCTTTCCTGTCGGTGTTCAGCCGAGTCCGTGTTTCTTGTCCTCGCTACTGCTCTCCGTCGGGCGACTAATTTTTAGATTATTCACATTACGAAATAGTCAATTTTACATAATGCAGTTGTATAAGCCAAGGGCGTGTTGTTGTAGTTAAGATGACGAGGGTTGCTATGCCAATTCAACACCCTCAGTCCTTTTCATTTGACACAAATCTACACTATTTCCGAACACAAGTAATTTTAACCATCTAGGAGTGTTTCTTTGTGCGAAATGACAGGAGACCACGTGCATGTGTTGTTTTCCTTCCAAAACTTAATGCCTCTTGTCTTCCGGAAGTGATGACACAGTTGAGGTACCATTGCCAGCAGGCGTCCTTATCCAGACCGGAAAACCTCACCAGGTTGGCTTCGTGCCGTGTTCGAAGGGTGCCGTTAATGTAACAACCCAACAAATATGGAATGTTAAAGCTAAAAGTGTTACTTCAACAGATTAGCAAAAGGGCATCCAGTGCTTAACGTCATGTTTTCGAGAATGTATGAGCGTTTTTCGTGAACCCCAATCCGACATACATGTATTATTGAATAACAGGTTAATTTGTTATTAGTCCAACAACCGACTGTTTTATAAGTGTAGCTTTTTAATCAACCCTCTTCTGCTGACTGGAAAGAGAAAGTGCTTGAAGACCTGAAAGTTCCGGTTGGGAGGGAACTTAGCTAAGCCAGTGGAGACCTATGCAACAGTACTCGTCAGCCTACATCCACGAGGGGAACGGAAGTACATCCACCAGGAGAACGGACATCCATCAGGAGGACGGTGTAGTGCGCATGACCACACACATGGCGCGAAATGTTAAGTAGTGGGATATAGTTACACATTTGTGTTCACTAAAAAGACATACGGATTATATCACTGTATATCTCATACTATTAACTTAAATTTTATTTACTACAGGGCTTCTCCAAATAATCGAACTATAGACAACAGATGATGAATAAGACAAGGTATCTTATAAATTATCGGTATAAATTATCGAACTATCGAAGAGAGATGATGAATAAGACAAGGTATTCTATATCATAAGGACCCAACAGCCCACGGCCTCTCCAGACCCGTTGTCCCGACATGGGGTTCATAGGCCTGTAGGACTATACAATATACAGGTACTTGGCAAGACGGTGGTTTTCCCCCGGCATCTATATAAAATGTGCCTAATTTACCTTCATATAGGTATAAAGTACAACATCCATGAGGAGGACGGTGGCTAATTTAACTTCCTGCAGATATAGAGTACAACATCCATGAGGAGGACGGTGGCTAATTTACCTTCCTGCAGGTATCAGGTACAACATTCACGAGGTGGGCGGTGGCTAATTTACCTTCCTACTGTTAAAAGGTACAACATCCACGAGGAGGACGGTGACTAATTTACCTTTCTGCAGGTGTGAAGTACAACACCCACGAGGAGGACGGTGGCTAATTTACCTTCCTGCAGGTTTCAGGTACAACATCCACGAGGAGGACGGTGGCTAATTAACCTTTCTGCAGGTGTAAAGTACAACATCCATGAGGAGGACGGTGACTAATTTAACTTTCTGCAGGTGTAAAGTACGGCATCCACGAGGAGGACGGTGGCTAATTTACCTTTCTGCAGGTGGGAAGTACAACATCCATGAGGAGGACGGTGACTAATTTACCTTTCTGCAGGTGTGAAGTACAACATCCACGGGGAGGACGGTGGCTAATTTACCTTCCTGCAGGTGTAAAGTACAACATCCACGAGGAGGACAGTGACTAATTTACCTTTCTGCAGGTGTAAAGTACAACATCCACGAGAAGGGCGGTGACTAATTTACCTTTCTGCAGGTGTAAAGTACAACATCCATGAGGAGGACGTTGGCTAGTTTACTTTCGTATAGGTATAAAGTACAATATCCACGAGAAGGACGGTGGTTAATTTACCTTTCTGCAGGTGTAAAGTACAACATCCATGAGGAGGACGGTGGCTAATTTACCTTTCTGCAGGTGTGAAGTACAACATCCATGAGGAGGACGGTGGCTAATTTACCTTCCTGCAGGTGTAAAGTACAACATCCACGAGGAGGACGGTGACTACTTTACCTTTCTGCAGGTGTAAAGTACAACATCCATGAGGAGGACGTTGGCTAGTTTACTTTCCTATAGGTATAAAGTACAACATCCACAAGGAGGACGGTGGCTAATTTACCTTCCTACAGGTATCAGGAACAACATCCACGAACAGGACGGTGGGTAATTTACCTTCCTGCAGGTATAAAGTACAACATCCGCGAGGAAGACGGTGGCTAATTTACCTTCCTGCAGGTATCAGGAACAACATCCACGAGGAGGACGGTGGGTAATTTACCTTCCTGTAGTTGTAAAGTACAACATCCACGAGGAGGACAGTGACTAATTTACCTTCCTGCAGGTGTAAAGTACAACATCCACGAGGAGGACGGTGACTAATTTATGTTCCTTTGGGTATAAAGTACAAAATCCATGAGGAGGACGGTGGCTAATTTACCTTCCTACAGGAATAAGGTGCAATATCCACGAAGAGGACGGTGGCTAAATTACCTTCCTATAGGTGTAAAGTACAACATCCACGAGGAGGACGGTGGCTAATTTACCTTTCTGCAGGTGTAAAGTACAACATCCATGAGGAGGACGGTGACTAATTTACCTTTCTGCAGGTGTAAAGTACAACATCCACGAGGAGGACGGTGACTACTTTACCTTTCTGCAGGTGTAAAGTACAACATCCATGAGGAGGACGTTGGCTAGTTTACTTTCCTATAGGTATAAAGTACAACATCCACGAGGAGGACGGTGGCTAATTTACCTTCCTACAGGTATCAGGAACAACATCCACGAACAGGACGGTGGGTAATTTACCTTTATGCAGGTATAAAGTACAACATCCACGATGAGGACGGTGGCTAATTTACCTTTCTGCAGGTGTGAAGTACAACATCCATGAGGAGGACGGTGGCTAATTTACCTTTCTGCAGGTGTAAAGTACAACATCCATGAGGAGGACGTTGGCTAGTTTACTTTCGTATAGGTATAAAGTTCAACATCCATGAGGAGGACGGTGGCTAATTTACTTTCCTGCAGGTATCAGGAACAACATCCACGAGGAGGACGGTGGTTGCTTTACCTTCCTATAGGTATATAATATAACATCCACGAGGAGGACGGTGACTAATTAATGTTCCTATAGGCATAAGGTACAACAACCACGAAGCGGACGATGACTAATTTATGTTCCTGCAGGTACAAAGTACAACATCCACGAGGCTATAGCTATAAAGTACAACATCCACGAGGAGGACAGTGGCTAATTTATCTTCCTATAGGTATAAAGTACAACATCCACGAGGAGGACGGTGGCTAATTTACATCCATATAGGTATAAGGTACAACATCCACGAGGAGGACGGTGGCTAATTTACATCCATATAGGTATAAGGTACAACATCCACGAGGAGGATGGTGGCTAATTTACATCCCTATAGGTTTAAAGTACAGCATCCATGAGGAGGACGGTGGCTGATTTACCTCCCTGTAGGTATAAGGTACAACATCCACGAGGAGGACGGTGGCTAACTTACCTTCCTATAGGTATAAGATACAACATCCACGAGGAGGACGGTGACTAGTTTAAGTTCCTATAGGTGTCAAATACAACATCCACGAGGCGGACGGTGACTAATTTATGTTCCTGCAGGTATAAAGTACAACATCCACGAGGAGGACAGTGACTAATTTATCTTTCTATAGGTATAAAGTACAACATCCACGAGGAGGACGGTGGCTAATTTACATCCCTATAGGTATAAGGTACAACATCCTCGAGGAAGACGGTGGCTAATTTACATCCCT
Organism: Liolophura sinensis; assembly: GCF_032854445.1. NCBI lineage: Eukaryota > Metazoa > Mollusca > Polyplacophora > Chitonida > Chitonidae > Liolophura > Liolophura sinensis. The sequence continues at coordinate 78,297,209 of NC_088295.1, forward strand.
ATAGGTTTAAAGTACAAAATCCATGAGGAGGACGGTGGCTAATTTACATTCCTGCAGGTATAAAGTACAACATCCATAAAGAGGACGGTGGTTAATTGACGTTCCTATAGGTATCAGGTACAAAATCCACGAGGAGGACGATGACTAATTTACCATCCTTTTTCTCCGCAGATGGGAAAAGCCCAACACGAACGAGGACAAACCGAGTTTGCCTTTCTCTACATGTACGTAGATGAGAAAGTTTTCACAGAGCCTTAGAATATAATCCTCGAATCATCCAATATGAGAAATCCAGTGACCACCAATTCCGGACAGTTGAATAAAAAAGTCAACAACCACATTCTAGTTTAAATATATGTATTTTAAGGAGCCCTGTCGCAGTGCCATAACCCACCGCCCATGGAGAGTTTGCCAACAGAAACTCTAATTCAACAAGTTCCTTTCCCTAAAAATGGTTACAGCATTGTACTCATCCGGTTTGCAAAAACCTTTACAGAAAAATTATTATAAACTGAAGAACGCTGAATCAAAGCGCTATTCAAAAAGCCCGACCCCAATTCATATTGTATTATACATGGATCTTCCGCTGCTTGGTTGTCGGGCAGGGAAAGGCAAATTTTAATGCGAATTGAGTTACATAATTACATTGACGGTATATTTACATACACCTGTATTGTTGCATTCTTTTGCCTGTACACATATTTGTTAAGAAATATTTTGTGATGTGTGGATTTTTATGATTCTGATCATTTTATTTTTTAAAACTTAATAATAGTAGCAGATAGGTATAGATGTCATTTAGAAAGTGGATTAAGTAACAGTATTATCGTTAATAGGGATTACACTTTCTAGTGAAAAATTTCAGCACTAGAATCTGTGCTATATTCAGAAAGTGTAATCCCTATTAACGATAATACTGTTACTTAATCCACTTTCTAAATGACATCTATACCTATCTGATATATTCACCTAAGGGGAGTGACGTCGTTTGTGATCATCAGAGGGGTAATGCATGTTCGCTGTAAAGTCTACCGGTCAACTACCTTCTATTTTCGTGGAAGGCCTGTTGGTCGAGTGGTCTAGACGGTTGACATGTATTGCTGGCGGTTAGGTGCCTGACTCTGAGGTCCTTGGTTCGAAACCCGCAGTGGTCTCAGCCAAATTTCAGCACTAGAATCTGTGCTATACTCAGAAAGTGTAATCCCTATTAACGATAATACTGTTAATAATAGTAGTAATAAATGCATCTTGCTTAGGTCAAAGAAAACAATTCTGGGTATGAGAAAGTTATAGCTGACAGATTTCCTTGACAAGGAGATAAGTCTGAATTCCTTTTTAAGTTTGAGGGCTATATTGTCTTTCTAAAAATTCCACCGTGGTTTGCTGGGCTAGGATGTTATATACATTAGGTTGTGAATAAACAAACGATGTGTCCTAAAGAGAGTGTGGCGTTAAACAATAATCAAATAAATAAAGCAAGTAACTTTATGGTAGCGCGACATATGAAAACCCTATAAGATGGAGACGCCTAATTTAGTTTCAAGTTAAATGTTTTCACTTAGAGAATTCCGGAGCAATAAAGCGGGCGATCACTTGTCCACCAATGAAATCTGATATATGTGGATATAAGCTTCTGCGGAATAACAAAATAAACTCGGTCATGCATGAAAGTCAGAGGTCAGACACACAGAATTTAGAAGCTTAAACCTTTCTCTGCCATAAGAGGAAATAATGTGTGGGGTGTGTTAAGAAGTAAACTCTGAAAAACTTAGGCCTACTTGATATCTTTGGCAAAATAAGCTTTCTTAAATATTCAGTGTTTTTCGCACTTTACAAATTATGGTCTCAAGCTACATATGTGTATTTTTGGGGTTATAAATAAGGCAATACAACAGCAGCAAAGACCTTGTTTGTCCTTATCAAGGAACTGAGCGTAACAATTCGCCAGGCTTTATATCTCTGCAAGTTTTTACATACTAATTGAATGGCTATTGAACGTTAATTTACAACAAGAGCGCTATGAACAGCTATGCACAGGCAGAAATCAAAAGGGATTACAACATTAAGCGTCAGAAGTTTACTGTACACAGAATAAAGCAATAATAATAATCATGTACATAAAACATATAACATGTCTAAGTAACAAATAACAACCTATGGTTAATTACCACACAAGTGTGATCAGGATAGCGAAGAGCTATTATATAACTTATAGGGCTTCCATTCAAATCGGGCTAATACTTAGTTTTAAAAAAGTTTCCTAAACACGTAACAGACCCTGGTATCCATCACCTTACATACATACTTATACATTATATGTTATGTATATTTCTCAGAAATAAACAAGGCAACAGTCCTCCGCATATAGATTTTAGCTGTACCAAAACGACATATAACTTATCTATTCTATAGGAACTATCTTAGCTATAGGAAGGTAAACCGGTCACCGTCCTCCTCGTGGATGTTGAATTTTATACATGTAGGAAGGTTAATTAGCCACTGTCCTTCTCGTGGATGTTGTACTTTATAACTATAGAAAGATAAATTTTCCACCGTCCTCCTCGTGGATGTGGTACCTTATATGTATGGGAAAGCAACTTAACCACCGTCTTCCTCATGGATGTTGTACTTTATACCAGTAGGAATGTAAATTAGCCACCGTCCTCCTCGTGGATGTTGTACTTTATACCTATAGATAGATAAATCAGCCACTGTCCTCCTCGTGGATGTTGCACTTTATACCTATAGGAAGGTAAACTGGTCACCATCCTCCTCGTGGATGTTGAACTTTATACATGTAGGAAGGTAAATTAGCCCCTGTCCTTCTCGTGGATGTTGTACTTTATTCCTGTAGGAAGATAAATTTTCAACCGTCCTCCTCGTGGATGTGGTACCTTATACCGGTAGGAAGTTAAATTAGTCACCATCCTCTTCGTGGATGTTGTACCTGACACCTCCAGGAAGGTAAACCAGCCAACGTCCACCCCGTGGATATTGTACTTTACACCTGCAGAAAGGTAATTTAGCCACCGTCCTCCTCATGGGTGTTGTACCTAATACCTGCAGGAAGGTAAATCAGCCACCGTCCTCCTCGTGGATGTTGAACTTTATACCTATAGAAAGGTAAACTAGTCATCGTCCTCATCGTGGATGTTGTACTTTATACCTATAGGAAGGTAAATCAGCCACCGTCCTCCTCGTGGATGCTGAACTTTATACCTATAGAAAGGTAAACTAGTCACCGTCCTCATCGTGGATGTTGTACTTTATACCTATAGGAAGGTAAATCAGCCTCCGTCCTCCTCGTGGATGTTGAACTTTATACCTATAGGAAGGTAAATCAGCCACCGTCCTCATCGTGGATGTTGTACTTTATACCTATAGGAAGGTAAATCAGCCACCGTCCTCCTCGTGGATGCTGAACTTTATACCTATACGAAGGTAAATCAGCCACCGTCCTCCTCGTGGATGCTGAACTTCATACCTATAGGAAGGTAAATTAGCCACCGTCCTCCTCATGGATGTTGAACTCTATACCTATAGGAAGGTAAACTGGTCACCGTCCTCCTCGTGGATGTTGAATTTTATACATGTAGGAAGGTAAATTAGCCACCGTCCTCCTCGTGGATGTTGTACTTTATAACTATAGGAAGATAAATTTTCAACCAACTACCTCGTGGATGTGGTACCTTATACGTATGGGAAGCAACTTAACCACCGTCTTCCTCATGGATGTTGTACTTTATACCAGTAGGAAGGTAAATTAGCCACCGTCCTCCTCATGGATGTTGTACTTTATACCTATGGGGAGGTGAACTAGGCAAGGTCCTCCTCGTGGATCTTTAATATTTTTTTTCCTGGTAGTGATGGAGGATTGTTAGGTTACTAATTAACAATGACACATTAGAGAAGGTCTTCAGGGTTACAGTAATGTCTGTGTTTTCGGATAATAAAGGGTTTAAAGTGTTGAGAATTTATCTGCTCGGCTATAGGCCTATATAAATATACAGGCCTATAGTCTCGTACCTTGCCCAATTATTCGTAAACGAACAAGTTACATGTTCCGTTCTGCTCATGGATGTCCGTTCTCCTCGTGGACGTTCTGCTCATGGATGCAGGCTGCCCAGTGCTACTCGACCTATGACCATCAGGAGGTTGTGCTATCATAAGGCACAAAGATCAGCACTTACATATGTATAGCAGCTCAGCCCAGACAAAGACATGTATGTTAAAGTAAACAGCAAGCGAAGTCAAAGACTATAACAAACCAAAATATTAACAGGTTGCCCAACTGTTTTCTCAGAAATCACATGTAAGTAGTAACTATAGCATGTCACATTGATCAATACAGATTATCTTATTTACATACCTGGTATACATATTTTCTTTGCATAGCAGACGAACCGCCAAGTCTAAAGAACTTGCCGAACTGTGTGGCTTTCTTTGATATGTCATCGTAATTTCTTTCTCAAGAATAAAAAAAATGTCATGAGAAGGTTTCATAGACATCTAGCGCTTGTGATCTATCTAATATTACAAACAATGACAGCAGATGTCTCAGGATGCTAGTTCAGTCCAATGCTTAGAAAGTAAAGTCATAATTGGGCAATTTCGCAAAATCCGTTTTCATAATCATTGGATCTTTAAGCGATAGAATACAGTAATATTGAAAATATTCACACTTTATGGAGCCATTTTGTTGGTCAACATATCTCGGTTGTGTGATAAACATTTTTTTTTTTAAAGTTCCTAAATTGCTCAAAGAATATTTGATACTAAGATGTTATTACTGGGAAGAAGCTTAGATTGCTTAACATTTATATATAAATAGTACTATATATTTATTAACATATAAATGCTATTATTTATCATGCATAAGTGGCCAGTAGGTGAGAAGTGTCCACCTTGAAAGTTATACACCCAGGTTCAATCCCATATCTAGTCATTTAAGACATAAACATTAGCACAAGGAGATGAGACAGGTACCAGATGAGGTAGGCCTGGTGTATTTTTTTTTTCTCTCAGGGTTAGATGTCCTGACGTAAGTCCTTGGCATGGCAAAGTTCAGTGAGACATCATTGCAAATGTGGTTAGTATTGTTGCTATTGTACCCCCACCTCCCTCCACCCCAAAAAAGAACATAAAGAAAAAACGTCAGCAAACAAGTTAAATGTAGCTTTGTTAATTACAGCAGAGAAGTATGAGTGATAACATTGCAGAGGATAAAAAAGACGTCAAGCCTAAACCTGACAGTTCCTTGTCAGAGGACGACATCAACAAACTCTTCGCTCTTCTGAAGAAAGAGATGCAGGCCATCACAATAATGTAAGTTTATATGTGTTCTACAGGCCTGCATGTTTTTCATTATTCTCCACATATCTTGTGTTTTTTTTTTTGTGAAATCAATTCCTGATTGATGACACCCTTATAAGTTTAAGTTTTGTGTAGCAGTCTTCATGAGTATTCAGGTTGCTTTTGTATGACATAACTCAAATTCAAAAAAAAACTCAACATTGAAATGTATAGACGTATAGTGGTCATTCCCTGGAACTCTTGGGGAATGCAAAATAAAACAGTGTAACTAATGTAAAAAAAAGCCTAGTACAAAAAAAGGAATTCTTTTATGTCTACATAGTTTTATGTCTACATGTACTGATACCAAAAAATTAATGAAACTCATATATAAAGGAAAAGAAAACATCAAAATGATGCCAAAGTCAGATGAAAGAATGTCAAAACTTATTTGCAGATATAATCTTTAATATTTTCTGGATTTTTTCAGTCAAGAGAAAAGGGTATTTAAAAATATTCTTGTATGGTGGGTATTTGGGACCAATTTTTGGTATTTGTCATTGGTGCATAATAATGTTCTAAATAAGGATGTGATGCTTGTAAATTTGTTGTTTATATCGAAACATATGCATTTAACCTAAATTTTATGATAATATTTATGAACATATTAAAAATATAAATATGGTCCAAATTGAGGTTTAATGCATTTGTTAGTTGAAAAGAACAAATTCTGGTGCAAAAATATTTATTAAATCTGTGTTACATCCTCATTTATGACATTATTAAACAAAGACTATAAATACCAAAAGGTGGTCCCAGATACCCACCATACAAAATTATTTTCAAGTGTCTTTCTCCTTTAGAAAAAATTGGAAAAAATATTGAAGACCACTTTTAGGAACAACTTTTCGCATTCTTTCATCTGAACTTTATGTCATTTTTATGTTTTCTCCACCTTTAAGGAAAAAAAAATTACAGCTTTCTTAACGCAGACTGCTATAAAAGGAGAAGTTTAAATTAAGCTATTTGGTTCACTTTTTCAGGGTTTGGCAAAACATATCTAACCTGTGTCTTAATATTATGATTTCAGTACCAGTGGCGCAACAGGTCTTATCACTAGCTTGGTAGTATTAATCACTTACAATACTTTACAACCTCCAGTCATTGGCTCAAATGGCACACTGGAACCATCTCATGAGTTATCTGCCCCTGCCTGGGAGAGGAATAGCTCCCTGGTGATTTTTACGACAAAGGACAGAACTTTTAGCTTTGATTTGGAAAGTGTCAGCCAGGGTGACTCATTTGTCAGTTTTCAAAAAAGTCTAATGAACCAGTTTAAGGAGGACCTAATGGACGTAAACAGAACACTAAGTTATCTGCAAGTAGCTTTGACTAACATATCTGAACATTGTGTTGACAAAACTGGAAGCTTAGAATCTGCTTTGAAAGGTCTCACGGCTTTAAACCAGTCCATAACGGGACAAAACCTGAGACTGGATACTCTTAACATCACGTTGCTTGTGGTACAGAACACCTCTCAGCTACTAAAGATAGATCAACTGGAATTGCTGGAACGGCTGATAGAGAATAATGCCACACTGCATGATGTGATTGAGCATCTGCGCAATCTGGATCAGTCCGTTGAGCAACATGGACAGAAAGCCAACAAAGCATATGACCGAAGTCTGCTGGCCAGTGCAGAGATATATTCAATGGGTGAGTGTTTTGTGACAGTTGAAAGCAGGTGATGTATAGTGCTGGTTTTAGTCCTGATTTCATCCTTGAACATTATACTGAATCTCACCTACAGCCATTAACTAATCCTCAACAAATTCCACCAGTAAAGGATAAATTTCAATGGAAAAGATTGAGTTTAAGAACAAAAATTATAATATTTGACTGAAGTGAAATGTATTGCCTCCTAAGCCCTGACCATCAGTTGTCATTGGTTTCTGTTTCAGGGATATCTGCCTGCTGGGTTCTGTCTGCCATTGTCCAGGGTTTCCTGTTTCTGTTTCAGGGATATCTGCCTGCTGGGTAGATGGTTAGCACGCTAGTGCAGCGTAATGACCCAGGAGTCTTTCATCAATGCAGTCGCTGTGAGTTCAAGTCCAGCTCATGCTGGCTTCCTTTCCGGCCATACGTGGGAAGGTCTGCCAGCAACCTGCGAATGGTCGTGTGTTTCCCCCGGGCTGTTTCCACCCACCACAATGCTGGCCGCCGTCATATAAGTGAAATATTCTTGAGTACGGTGTAAAACACCATTCAAATGAATAAATAAATAAATAAAATACTGTTTTAGGGATATCTGCCTGCTGGGTTCTGTCTGCCATTGTCCAGGGTTTCCTGTTTCTGTTTTAGAAATTTGTGCATCCTGGGTTCTGTCTGCCATTTTCAAGGGTTTCCTGTTTCTGTTTCAGGGATAGCTGCCTGCTGGGTATTGTCCTCTAGTATTGTATAGTATTGTATTGTATGCAGCGTAATGACCCGGGAGTCTCTCACCAATGTGGTCGCTGTGAGTTCAAGTCCAGCTCATGCTGGCTTTCTCTTCGGCCATACATGGGAAGGTCTGCAGCAACCTGCGGATGGTCGTGTGTTTCCCCCGGGCTGTGCCCGGTTTCCACCAACCAATGCTGACTGCCGTCGTATAAGTGAAATATTTTTGAGTATGGCGTAAAACACCAATCAAATAAATAAATAAATAAAATACTGTTTTTGGGATATCTGCCTGCTGGGTTCTGTCTGCCATTGTCCAGGGTTTCCTGTTTCTGTTTCAGGGATAGCTGCCAGCTGGGTATTGTCCTCCAGTATTGTATGTTTCCTGTTTCTGTTTTAGGAATTTCTGCATCCTGGGTTCTGTCTGCCATTGTCCGGGGATTCCTATTTCTGTTTTAGGGATATCTGCCTGCTGGGTTCTGTCTGCCATTGTCCAGGGTTTCCTGTTTCTGTTTCAGGGATATCTGCATGCTGGGTTCTGTCTGCCATTTTCCAGGGTTCCCTGTTTCTGTTTTAGGGATTTCTGCCTTATGGATCCTGTACTCCATTGTCACATTTCCTGTTTCTGTTTTGGGGATTTCTGCCTCATGGATCCTGTACTTCATTGTCACATGTTTCCTGTTTATGTTTTAGGGATTTCTGCCTCATGGATCCTGTACTCCATTGTCATTGGTTTCCTGTTTCTGTTTTGGGGATTTCTGCCTCATGGATCCTGTACTCCATTGTCATTGGTTTCCTGTTTCTGTTTTAGGGATTTCTGCCTCATGGATCCTGTACTCCATTGTCATTGGTTTCCTGTTTCTGTTTTAGGGATTCCTGCCTCATGGATCCTGTACTCCATTGTGATAGGACTACTGATAGAGCTGCCAATCACCTTTTTTTGCATGAAGTGGCTGCTTGTCAACAGAGGGCCTAACCCTGCTGTAATCCCTCCAGGAATGGATCAAGCTGCATCAGTACACCATAACAGAACGTCAGAGACAGTACAGGTAATAAGCCGTCGCTTTTCTTAAAAATCAATGTTGACTGGATTCAGTGCTGACTGACAGGTGTGAATGCAGATTTCAAAATGCACACCATCTAGATTCATGCAAAATGCTTACATGATACTGGTGTGTTGACATGACAATTGTCATGATATATCCTGAAATGTCCAAATGTAGCTTATTCATTCACACAATTGTATTTCGAGAACTAACAACACAAAGTGGAATACCCCCTACTATTTTAATTTATTTATTTATTTGATTGGGGTTTTACACCACCATACTCAAGAATATTTCACTTATATGATGGCGGCCAGCATTATGGTGGGAGGAAACTGGGAAGAGCCTCGGGGAAACCCACCCCCATCCGCAGGTTGCTGACAGACCTTCCCATGTACGGTAGGAGAGGAAGCTAGCATGAGGTGGATTTGAACTCACAACGACCACATTGGTGGGAGGCTCCTGGGTCATTGTGCTGCGCTGGTGTGCTGTAATAGCGGTAATATATTATGGCACTGTTTTGACATTCTCATAAACTTTGTCTGTCAGAATATTTCTTGTTTGTTTGTGTTTTTCAAACTAGAAGATGAATTTCTTTAGCCAGGAATTTAATTGTAAGTTGATGTTTTAACATACAAAAGCCTTGAGAAACTGAAATCTGAAATAAGAACAGTAGCACCCTTTTGACTCTCACATCAGTCAGCTCAGGTCTGAGAATTTGCTGAACTCAGAGGAAAAAGAACAGTAGCTACATTTTGGCTCAGTTACACACAGTCCAATGAGCTCAAGTACCTTGATTGCTAATATCCAAGTAAATAGAACAGTAGCCACTGTTTGGCTCAGTTGCACCCAGGTTCCATAAATCAGTTCAAGTGTCTTGATTGGTAAAATCAAAGGAAATAGAATAGTGGCTATTGTAGAAAACTGGGGTGGATTTCCTCCTGTGGTGCTTTGACCTCCTGTAGTGCTTTGACCTCCTGTCGTGCTTCGACCAATGATACTACTTGTTCAAATCCTGCTCTCGCTTGGCTATGGCATCAAATCAAGAGGTTTTCCAGGCAAAGGTTGGCACTTTGCTCCGGGCAGTCTAATTTCTTTCACATGACACTGGTGGGTGTCATGTCATGACAATTTTTTGAGTACGGCCAAAAATAGTGATTCCAGTCATACTGGAAAACTACAATCATATTTGAATAACAGTTTGTTTTCTTCACCAAATTTCGTCTTTTTATCATGTTTTTTTTTATCTTGTCCATGTTAATAACTTATCAGACTACAAGGAAGTGTCTTTTGATGGAACCTCCATTTCAATCTGAGCCTCAGACAGTGAACCGTAAAATGACTTTCTTTCAGAAACCAGAAGTAAAGACAGATTTCCTAGTCTTGAAGGATGCAGTAACTTTGATAGGAATGGACCGTCGGACTCTCAATTCCTGCATAAAGCTGGTTACTAGTCTGACAGAGGACATGGGGATTGAAGTGAGGAATGAACTGGTTAAGGAACCTGTTGACCTAAAGAATATCACATGGTCAAAGATCATGTTACTGCTGGTAGATAACAATGTGGGAGATGTGATACTAGAAGAGCCTAACCGTCTTCAAGGTCAGAATAAGGTGAAGATAGCCGAGGCAGCCATCAGTAATGTGAGGTAAGCTGGCAGAGCCCAGGGGAGCCCCTCAACCATCCTCAGTTTCTGACAGACCTGCCCTAGTTACTGCTGTAAGGAATACCATCATGAATATTAATTTGTATGACTTATATGCTTATCGGTATAGGTTAGCTAAATAGTACTTGTTCATCTGTTACTGGGTATTAACCGTTAAACTCTTAACCATTAAACATATGCACCTAATGAAACATTAGGTGCATATGTTTAATGGTTAAGAGTTTAACGGTTACTACCAGTAAAAGATGAACAAGTATATTTAGTACATATACGTGTAGCATATAAGTCTCCAATACTATTCATGCTGGCTTCCTCTCCAGCAGTACCTAGGGAGGTCTGTCAGCAACCTGAGGATGGTTGTGGGGCTCCCCTGGGCTCTGCCCAGTTTCCTCTCACATTAATGCTGGCTGTCGTCGTATAAATGAAATATTCTTGAGTACCGTATGGAATAAAACACCAGTAAAATAATAAATAAATAAATATTTTAGTTGATATTATACATGTATGTTGATTTGTATAACTGAAACTTAAATTACATGTACATGTATGTTGATTTGTCTAACCCATGCCTAAATTACATATGCATGTATGTTGATTTGTATAATCCATGCCTAAATTACATATGCATGTATGTTGATTTGTATAACCCATACCTAAATTACATATATATGTATGTTGATTTGTATAACCCAGGCCTAAATTACATATGCATATATGGTTAATGGTTGTTGAAACAGGAACTCAGCATTTTGGGTTTTAGTTGTAATTCCCACCCAGTAGCAATAATCCAAAATTTCCTCTCAAGTGTTTGCTTGTTTAAACTTCAACAAATTGCACATTTTATATGGGTGATGCACCTGTGTATGTTTGTAATTTCAGTGGATCTGTTTGTGATCTATGTTGGACATCAAGAGTCTCAACACCTGTCTGAGAACAAGCTCTTTGACCCTTGTTTGGCCTCTGTGAGGAAGCATCCCATCTTGAAACGACTGTCAGCTACTGGTCGAGTGATGTCCATCAACCAAGAATTCACCAAACACCAGCGAGAACAGCTCAAGAAAGCCTTCAGAAATTTATAATATTAATGTGCCGAGAGTGTAGTTGTCTGCACTTTCTGATTAACGGCTGTGTGCTGTTTCTTTTATTTTTTGGGGATTTGTGAAGCAAGGAAAGTCTACACAGTGGCTTTCTGGTCGCTACAATGTTTACAATGAAGAAAGAATGATTTTGTGAACATTTACTTAACAGGAGTGTATGGAACACTTTTGATGAAATAATTTATGAGTTACATGACAGATGTTTCATGTATGCTTTTCCCTGCAAAAAGGGGTTGGGTTTGTGACTTTCGTTAATAAAAAAATCTGTGTGGTTTAATGTTTTTTTTTTTTTAAACTCAGTAATCAAACCAGGAAGGGCCTGGTGGCAGACAAGGTGTGCCCAATGGTGTTATTTATTGCAGCTGTTCAAGACAACACTACTTGTGGAAATTGTTCACGTGAAGTTGAACTTTGCGTTTTGTACAGAAGAGTATTTATCTATTCTATTGAATGTTAAAGTGTTAGCTAGGTTGCTCTAAAGTTTATATTTAATGTTACATTTTTATGATCTCTTACAACTCTTTACCTTGGAACAGGCTCCTGTTTTGATTTGACTTCTCTATTAGCAGGTGGTTTACTCTTATGGAGTTAGTCAGTAGGCCCTATATCTCCAAACGTACCTGCTGTGGTTACTGTGTACATCCAGTATAAAGCTTACTTTTGCTTTTCAAGAATTTATTGTGAATGTTTTACGTTGTCAAATCAAGTGACATCGCTTTATAATGGACCAACCAGAAAAGTGATTTGAAAATTGTAGGATATGAAATAGTGCCATCGTAACAGGAGTTAAACTGTTGTTATTTTGAGAGATATCTAGTTCAGTGTGGAAAACATATTGTAATGAGAACAATAAATGTTGCAGGGAATTATTTGAAACCGTCATTAATCGTTTATTTTTGCGAAGGCTGGAGGTGGGTTGAAGTTTTATGGGTACTTTAAAAATATACGAAGAGAAAGAAGCAAGAATTTATGTTGAAGATGCTTATAAACTGTTTTTTTTTTTAATTTTATTTTAGACAAGATAGCATACACTGTTCTTCCATGTAGTTAGTGCATTCAAGTTGTATTTTATTTGATCTCAAAGCATTCACCTTGAAGTGGTCTGCATGTTTTAACCAAAGCTTACAACTCTGTATTGAAGAATTATTTTATAGCTTTTGATTTTAATGGTTAATTATTATTTTATTTGGTGTTGACCTTTCCGTCATGCCGCCCAGAACTTTGTAAACAGCCACAAAGGAATCATTTTCTTTGCAATGTACAATAAGCGTGATTTGATTTGTTATATTGTTATTCAAGGGTGTTCATAAGTGGGTGGTCTCTGAGCAGAACTATTTGAAAGCTAACACCACCAAAAATATGTCTCCCAAATGAAATAAATATCTTACAAACCAAAAAAAAAAAAAATAAATAAATAAAACAGCTTCCAAATTGAATGAACTTTGCCCAAACTGAATAAGCACCACAGTTCCCGATAGAATAACCATCCCCCAAGCAAAATAAACACCTCCCCACTCCCAAACGGAATAAGCACCCTCCTTCCCCACCCAACTAACGGAATAATCATCTCCCGCCTAAAGCTCTAGTGTGAAAGAAGCAACTTCAACGAGTTAAGCATCCCGAGAGCAACTGTCACCTAGCACCCACCTGAAATAGGGGATCGGATTTACCTGAGTACATGTGAATGACAAACTAATCGTCCAATTCGGGTTTGGAGATGCTTATTGAGTATGGGAGATTGTTATTTGATTTGTTGGATGTTTATTCAGTTTGCGAAATGTTTTTCTCATATTTGGGTTTGCCTTTCATACACAACTGGCGGACTAATGGCGTTCTGAGGTCATGTTCACAAAACTTCGTAAATCAAATTTCTTGAAACTTTTATCCCATGGGATATTCTCTCGGGTATAGCGCGTTAAGGCATCGTGACTTACGAGAAAAATAACGAAAGAATTGATCTACGTAGTTTTGTGAAAATGAAATCAGAACGGCAGATGGTAGCTTTCCCCTCTGCAAGGCATCCAGAACTGCATCATATGTCATTTGAAAGCATGCATCAAACACCGTAAACATTGTGCACATTGCTGATCGAGTGCTAACAAAAAAGTATGATTTATGTAAATGGTATACATGTAGAAATTTTCTGCGGAGTTAATGGTTCGTTTTCACACACTTACAGGTGTATCAGTTAAATGTACGTTTTAAAGGTTTGTTACAACATGCTTCAGTATATTAATATTTTGCAGCTTATAGCTTTTATCTCGTGAGACATAACTGTCTTATCAACACAGCGTGAATGTAATGGGCATTTGTGTGAACTACACAGGGCTGTATTCCATTTTTGGGGTTATATCGGCGAGAATCGCCAGAGACCCATAATAGAGGCATGAAAAAATGTGAAGAAATTGCCGAAAGTAGTTTCACCCAAGTATGACGTGTCGGTGCACTTAACAAACTAGACCGTGTGTTATGATTAAACATTAGCTTACTTTCGTGATGTGTCTTAATTGTTTTATTGGGATTTATATGGTATGATTATACATTGAATAAACATTTTAATTATGTTGGGATTCGTGCTTTCATTTCTTATTCGTTTAGTTTCGTGTCACGAAAGGTTATCGAATGCGCTGGTGCAATTTGAGGATCGTGACGGTAAATGTCAAATACTCGTCGGTATATTTTTGATTGCCTCGGATAGCGTATATAGCGAAAAGAATTACACCATGTAAGGTAGCCAACGTTCAAGTATTTAACAGTTCTTAATAATATTAAAGCCTACCTTACCGCAATCGAGATCTTTGAAAGTCACCAAAATGGTGAAAATAAAGAATTTGAAAGCTATCAGACGACGGGTACGCCATTTGACCTTGACCCCTGTCCTACAAATAAGGTGCGTGCAAAATAAATGCGATTTAAAATTAGATGATACGCTTCTAAAATTAAAACAGAGCGTACTGTATACGCATGACGATTTGTGTGTAAGCCTAAATTTCAGAAAGCTATCGCGTACATGCGAGGTTTAAAGCAAACAGTCCTTTCAAAATCGAAAGTAGGTCTCCAGAGTTGTTAACTGGCGCGACACTCTCCACAACGTGTTGGTTGTCAGAAACTGCAGTGTAGTGTTTCGTCATATGCTTTCGGCATACTAACGTCATATTGTACGTATGTGTATCACTGCATGCGCACCGCGCTGGAATCTTGTACAGTTGGAAGAATAGAACTCAGTGTGTCAACTAGTACATCTGCCTTCCTTACCTTACTACTTAATTAATTCATATCCATCTTACGGATATACCATATCTTGCGGTAAGCAAGAACCTTACGTCCATACACTATGACTTCACGCCTGCTTCGGCTGCACTCGAGATGGCTTGTGCGGGGATTGATGCACTTGTCTCATTCTCACCAACTCTCGACGAACCGACCATACCCTGGCCGCACTGGAAAAACGTCTGTTTGAAAATTGCCTGCGTGCTGGTGACACAAAACATGCTTCAGCTGATCGGAAAAAGGCTATTCTCTTACATTCACTCGGAGCTGAGGGACAAAGAGTGTTCTGCACACTGCCCTTACAAGGTGAAGACTCCGACAGTTCTTGCTCGAGAGAAATGGCTACCCTCTAGATACATTTCGCCCACACGGTAAGTGTCAGTGTAGAGCGTAATGGTTTTCTTATGAGAGCTCAATTTCCCAATGAAACTGTTGACAGTTATATGGCTGCCTTCCGTGAATTAGGTTGTAACAGCTTCTACATGTAACTTTATTACTTTCTGTAAGGAAATGTTAAGCTTATTGAAAAAATAACAACAACAGAACGCATGTTGCTCGAACTCGATATCAAATTAAATAAGGCGATTAAAATTGCTGGTCAGATTGAATCTGCTCTAAAGGAGGCAAAATCTGTCTCTGGAATTTCTGACCCTGGTAAAGTTTGTGCAGCAGTTACTGGTACCAAACTTAAGGGGAAATTTCGGCACAATCAAACAAACAGAAAACCAGTCCAAAGGTTCAAGAAAGTTCTACCGCTGTGGATCTCCAGCCACCTGGCAGACTTTCCAAAATGTCTTGCTATGGGGAAAACATGTCAAACTTGTGGAAATAAAAATCACTTTCTTTTTTAAATTAAAGAACATTTCACTTGGTCGATGGAAGAAATATGGTGTCTCCAGTGGCTTTCATCCCTAAGAAATCAAGCCAGAACTGTCCCCTGACTATCTTCTCCCTGTTACCGGATTTGTCCGACTAAACAACAAACCTACAAACTTAAGGGTTTCCGGCTTCGTGTACGCAAGAAAGTGAAATATTCTTCAGTTCGGCGTAAAACACCAATCAAATAAAAAAAAAAACAAATCGTGTAGCCAACTGAAAGCATGCCTGTTTGCCGATGTACACGCCAATGTAAAGCTTAATGTGTTAGCTTTCGAACGAACGCTGTTTGGTTGAAATTGACTATTTTTCCCTGTGTGATGTCCAGTTATGTAAAGTTGAGTCTTCTGTCTTTGAAATTGTGTACCTTGTGATATATATATATTAGGTATAATTTGCATTCGGAGGATTCTGCCACCTATGGCCTCCATTGAACCAGCGAACTACATTAACGACTATAGGCAACCTGCTCAATGCCTTTGGTGTGGCAGTCTCTTTTATAAATAGGTATATGGTCAAAAGGGGGACTTTTTAGCGCCAATAACAGCTTTAAAGGGCATTATTTTCTGCTTGCGTCTACAATAATGATTGTGATTAATAAATATTGTACACACATTTAGCAGTAAAATAGCAAACTCAACACTCAACTATGCATTTGTATCCTGTAATCCTTCTATTTTTCAGGACATATTAATCTGAATTAATTAAATCCGAAAATTAAAATTCTCAATTTTTCAGAAAAGTAAAACCATTTACATCTTATCAATTGGATGTACTAACCATGTGGAAAAAAGTATTTATCTCTGTTATAATTACAGTGTGTACTGGTTAAAAAGAGCCAAGAAGATGTCCCAAAAATAGAAGAATTGCAAAGTGTGAGTTCACAGCATGGGTATACTGTTTTAGAGGCCTATCCTAAATGGACGAACAAAATTATTTAAAACTACTGATCACCACAGGGGCTTTATTGAGAGCCTCGCAAAAATAACTAATAAAAAGAGCTTTACTTCCGATGTTAAATTAGACATTAGTGACAAATGATAGTTGTAGTATGTGACTAAATAACATACTTTGGCTTGAAATTGTCAATAAATTATTATGCTCGTTTGCTGTATGTCTGCGTGTATGCACACTCCCTAGGAACTTCAGAATTTGTAGTAAAAATGAAGGCAACTCTTATTATTCAAGAGACACACTTTAGAATTTTTTTTGCAGACACTTTGCAACAGTGGAAAATATTGACTAAAACATATCAAACTCACATTTTTAGATTTATTACTGTTTAATGAAAACACTATGTAATGTTAATAAATATCATGAAAATGTCGGGTATGCTCATTTTTCACCCATTCAAACCCATGATGGATGGTCAAGAATCTCAGCTGTGATCTTTTAACATGGGGTTCAAAATTTCAGGTAAAGGTCAAATGCTGCTGCACATACGTGCCTTGCTGACCGAGATTTTAAAAACATGGTAGCATAAGGCGACCTGCTAAATACAAGCCTATTTTTCGACTTCAGTTCAGATTTATAGGAGAATGGTGATGTAAAGGCAAGCAGCGATTACGGCAAAATGTCTGTAAATATTTTAGCTTTCAGAATTGCTATATGTGTACTCAGGACGAATCTAACAGACAGGCATCGGAATAGAATGAGGAGGTAGCTCTTTGTAAGCATTATATTGCAATCTTGACTGAGGTCTACATGACAGAATGCCGGTGAAAACAGAAATCAGACGGGAAAATGGAAGTATGAACCACTGAAGTAAACTTTCCTCTTTCCCAACACTGTGTATTCTAATATTATGTTAGCTGTAAAAAAGCTGAGTTTAAACAACTGAACAAATCAAAAATACTCTAACTTGCCTAATCTTTATCATTTGTGGTAATCTGCAGTCTGTTCTAGTTCTGATTTTAAACAAACAATGAGCCTAAGAGCATTTAATTACCTGACAGAACCAATCTGAGAGACTTGACCTACCGCTTGGAAAAATGAAAGTAATGAAAACACGGCTGTGATGAATGCATTTCCAGCTGGTTTACCCATTGGTGCAACTGAGACCGCTGTTGAATGTCGCCATTCTATTTATATCTATCAAACAACTATGGTGGATGCTTTTGACAGCTAACCGCCAAGCGTGAATTGAATTGATAAGAAATTTATGGTGGCCAGAAGAGAGAAAATTAGACGTGACAGTTTAAAGTAGGTATAGGTGAACTACATCGCATGATGAACTTAAAACACCCACAGTGGGTAATCTGAACCGGGGCTTGATTACAGACAGATGTTATAATGGTGGGTTTTCAGTATCAGGTAGAGTTGACACCAGGCAGATAGAATTACTATAGTCTTGCTGGACAGATGCCACTGGTTAATAGGGCTCATCTGCCTTTCCCTGGAGGGGCAGGGTGGATAAATACAGCCATCAAGGGTGCATGTTAAGAAGGGCGGGGCGCTGAAGATGTGACATAATACATACACAGCATTGAAATATCTAGGTCAACTGTAATATCTAGGTCAACTCTAAAGGTGGCCGAATGATTAGGGTATTCCTCTAGAAGTTGAGAGATCAAACCAGGTCAGTTCATACCGAAGACTTTAAAAATGGTATTTGTTGCTGCCAGATTTTCTTCATTTTTGAGGGAGAATTGACTTTAACACCTTTGTCTTGGTGTTTCTTATGTAACCCGATATCTCCAAACCTTATTTAGTAGCTCGCCAAATTCCTCGAATTCTGCATTTTCTCAGGATTTGACTCAGGATATAACGAGATTCAGTGCCATCGGGTTACACAACGAACACTGCTACTGCAGTGTTAAACTCTTTAACAACCTCATTAGACCAGCTCATTTCAGCTGCAAATCTACTTACTTGTGAGGATACAGGTGGTTCTTCAAAGAAATGTAGGAATTATTCATGAGTGTCCCATCTGGGTGACAGCATAGAGCGAAATCTACAAAAGAAAACTTCACAGAATCGCACCAACAGGCAGACCGGAGACTAAATTCTGACATGCATACATAAGTATCATGCTTTGCGGGAGTACTTGTGAAATTAGCGACATTTTGTTATGATCAAGACCAAGATTCATCACCGGAAAATTCACAATGGAAATTATCTGTATCCTACATATGCATGTAACACCTGTACTAAACAATGACCGCATTGATTGATTTTATACTTTGTTTTTTACCTAAAGTAGAATAGCAGATGTGATGTCAGGACCTTCAAAGCATATGGAAGTGTCTGACAATGAAATACATGTATCCATCTGCAGACCAGTGAAAATACTGGCTGGAGTAAGTTCATTCACTGGTTATGCGATTTCAGTGTTTTAAATGTCCTTTCCGCCTATACGTGGGAAGGTTGTCAGCAACGTGTGGATGGCTGTGGGTTTCCACCAGAGTTCTGCCCCGTTTTTTCCCACCATAATGCTGGCTGCCGTCGTATAAGTGAAATATTCTTGAGTATGGTGTAAAACACCCATGAAATAAATAAAAAATATCAATGGATTCTCTGATGATCAAAGCCTATGGTTTGTTCAAAAACATGTCACCTAGTATTCAACAATGGGGTGTCAACAGAAATATGAATATCACTTTACATGTAAGTAAATACCTATGCCATGTTTTTACACCAACTGGCTGAGTAAAAATCTGCATGTAAATTGTGTGTATCCTTGTACTGTTGTGAGTAAATATTCACAATGAGATGAGATGTATGAGATGAATGAAAACTACATCAATATGGTGCTATGTACATGTATTATAACCAGTTTCACTTGTTGTGAATTGACATGCCAAAAAAATCTCTCTATCAAATTGATATACAATATATAGGAAAAGTTTCTGAAAGCAACATGTAACTTGTAATTTAGAGTTTTGGGAAATAAAATCTCACCAACGAATACTTCAGAATAAGCCCAAACAACAGCACTTCAAACAAGACTCTGTCTGTAGACTGTGGACTACTTACCAATGAAGTAAGCACTCCTACTGGATAGTCTAGCACGGGTGACCACATCTGGTCCCACCAGGCTAACCAAGGCTTCGTACATCTGGTTATGCAGCATATGATGCCTCTCATCTTCAATCAAAAGTAAATAATAAATAATAATAAACAATCTTCTCTATCAGTATTACCACAGGAACAATCTTCAACAAATATAAACCCTGCTGACTGATTATTTCTTGAAATTTCTTTTTACATTTCGTTTTTAATCTTTCATCTTAAAAAAAAATTTTTTTAAATAGCAATTGAAAAATTTCCAACTCTTTTCACAAAGGTTCACACGATTTTTCCATCACCATGGAAAAATCGCATCACAACTACATGTATTTTCTATGAGAACTAAAATAATATACTTTATTTCACCTGAAATTTCATCTATGACAAATCTATGACAAATTTACTCATCTTGCGCGTGCCTGAGACTTCTATTGACCTTAACACAATGTCTTGAGGTGTCTTTACAAGGTGGGCTACTGGAAAAAGTGTGTTGGCACCAAAGAAATATTCTACCACATTTACCTGCCTTTAAAAGTGCACTTTTTAAAGAGAATTTTTGAGATAAATACAGCATATGTACTCTGATAGGGCACTTGTGTGTCTGAGCCTGTCAGTTATTACTCACCCATCCAACAATGAGAAGATGGTGCCTGAACTTTATACAGATTATTAACTCTCTCTTTCGTCTCTAATATAATAGCTGATTGGAGCATCTCCAAACTTTTCTCTGTTTTGCATTTTAGGACTTCATCATTCATACCTGAAATTGAATTGCGATGTTTGTAGCTTTGCACTGACATGTATTTAAAAATCAATAGAAATGACTTGAAATTATAGCTTAAAACAAAAGACAACACTAGACCAAATGTATATACATTGAGACCACATAACTGATTTTTGCATAAAGGTAAGGAAACTCAAGCACACTTAAAAACAACACAGAGTGCCACCATGTTATTAATTTAACTTATCAGGCTTATTTCTCTAACCCAAGAAAGTAGCTGTTTCCGCTGGAGTGATTTGAACCCTGTTTTGTCTTTTAACCATAGACGTGCGAGGTAAACATTGCAACATCATGTTGCCGGTTTCTCTAACATGGCGTATCCCATTCCAGACTAAAAGTTGACGTGTAAAGATATCAAACATTATATTATATAGAGTCAACATATATTATTTGTGGTTTTTCCTTCTATAAACCTTAAAATATCTCTACATTCTAAACCTTAAATTGCTTAACACATATTTCTCTATCATTTAAGTTATAAAGTAAGCAATGTGATACACATACTACATGTATATATTCCAACACAAGGCAGCTGATAAAAGGAACATGAAACAAAACAAAAAACCATTCCTTCCTTATATGAATGTCTAGCAAGTTAACAGCAACGACATTTTAACCTTTTTACGTGGAAGTAAGGCATGAACACCTCACAGTCGCTGTACATATCAAATTAAATGTATTGGTTTAAAAATAAACACAGTTTTGCCACATTATAATAGGGTAGGCATTACAACTGGGCTCACAGATGTATATGGATCATCATGAACAAATAATCATAAATACTAAAGGCAAGTAACAAATTTCTTTGAACCTGGGAAAGATGCAAGAGCTAACCTCAGGAAACAAATACATACTTTTTTTAAAAGTAACACAGTGAGAATGGCAATGCAAACAACAGACATACATGTATACTTACTATGTACCCGACTGAGAAAAGATGCAGAGAAGACTCTCTCAGCAAAATTAATAGGGTGTCTTCCAATAAAGGAGAATGAACACAGCAACTCGGTAATATGGGGGATAGAAAACTGATTGAACTTCTGCTCAAGATAATCTTCAATACACATAAAAAGTTGATAATTTCTCGGGGCATAGCTGAGGTATCCAAACGTTCTGAGAATGGAGTAGGCTTGAAGAGGTTTGTAATCTTTGTAGTTCTGCTGAAAATGTGCAGCAGCGGTGTCCAAGATACAGGGAGACAGAAAGCGCTGACTTCTGCTGTACTCCATCACCAGAGCCAATAAGTTTGTGTCCAGTTTCACGTCTTTTGCTGGGATGTAACGCTCCAGCGCTTTCACCAAATTAGCGTCATAAAAGTTAAACTTGACAAAGCCGGCAAGAACATTTGTCAACTGGGCATCAGTTATCATGTGGAAATTCATAAAAACCCATTTTCCAAAAGCTGTTAACACAGATCTATTTTCACTTTTCAATCTTACCAAACAAGGCATGATGTGGGCTACATCTTCCCCTGTTAACTTCCACCAACACCGTAAAAGATGGCGATCAAGAATTTTAATGAGGTGCTTTTGATTGAGTGGCAGGGATCGGTATATACTCGTAATATTATTCTCATTCAGGTCCCCAGTCCGCATACCTACGTGAGCCCAGATTTTCTCTATCAGGTCCTGCTCAGTGCTTCTGTGTCTCAGCAGGTCATTACTTATCTTACACAAATCATCCAGGTCAAACTTACTTTCTGCCAACCTGTTTTCTATCTCGGTGTTTATTGCAAGAACACACTGTTTACTAAAGTTATCGGACGAGAGGTAACACTTGACTAGACCGATAAGTGTCTCGTCAGACAAACAGCTGATGTCTCTGATGACAGTGTCATAGAGCTCGTTCATAACTGCAGTCCTGATGAAGTTGTCAATGTCATCCCCATCCCATGCCACAGAGGTTTCCCGAAGTTGAGAAATCCGTTGCAGGGCAAAGGCCGCTGAGTATCCAGTAACTTGATCAGACGGAACTTCTAACAACTTAAACACCTGCTTCACAGTCACACAGTTTTGTAAGTTGAGTTTAAAATTCTCATCCTGTTCAGTCAAGCTTTTCACACTGTCCGCACAAGACAATATCTTGGAAAATGGTGAGAACGTCTGAGATGCTCTCTTCACAATGATTGGCAGCTCCTGGATTTCCAGTCCATCTTGTCGTATCAGGGATGAGAGGCTCAGCAGCTTCTTTTCTCCTGTAACCCGTGTTGTAGAGTCATTCTGCACACTCCTCACACATCCAGCAGTCAGAAACACACCACGCCTATGCTCAGGCAGGGTGCGACAGCAGGCAGCTACACGAGCCAACCATCGTAAGGTCAAAACAGAGTTGTTCACCCCTGAATGAGCCATTACATAAACCTAAAGAAAACAAAAATTCAATTATCAATAAAAATGCTGACCATAACTGTGCATCTAGTTGATGTACAAAACAGCTCCCTTGATACCATTCAAATATAATACAATTCTACTAAGGGCTCTCTGATAACATGACGGCTACTGGAGGACACTGATTCCTTAAATTTGAATCCATATATAGTCAAATGATAGGTACCAATGTTGATGTAGTCATTCATTTTCAAGGAAACCCTTATGAACTTCTTGCTGCACACATCTGTCATATATCCTAATATGATACGGATAGCCCGTACTCGACAAGTAGTCTATAAGGCCATCCATGAAGTAAGTGACGCGCTCAATGGGAGAAACAGGAGTGAGTGTGCTTTATGTCAAATGTATGTACAGGTGAGAAACCTGAATAATACAGTACAAGTATGTAGTCAATAATGTTTCGAGGGATTTATATCTTGGGGGTAGATACATGTAGTTCAATTAAAATAGTAAAGTCCTACTCTCTTCAATCCATATGGGAAATCAACATGTGCAGCTGTGTTAGAGTAGATTTAAAGGTTCACTTCGTTTTGCAAATTGCTCTGTGGAATGGACCGACTGGATTTTGCAGTTCAATGATTAAACGTAATTTGAGGCAGGTACATGTAAATATCAAAATTGTTGAAAATAGATCTTGACTTTAATTTAATTGAACTAGGGCGCAGAGGGACAATTTAAAAGTCAGACAGAATTGCTGCACGGTACCTTAGACACTGTCATTTATGCAAATTTCCACAGATTAAGACAAGTATAGACATGGGCCTGGGTAGCCCAAGATGGCTACTTCTACTCCTCTCTTTAAATTTAGCTGGTATCGTAGCCACAAAGGCAAGCATTTGTAAACCATACACTGATTCACACCATGTCCCATAAATCCTTTCCAAACAATGGCTGCGGTCCGAAACTGATGTCAACTTTTGCTCATACCTCTCAGCTCGCCAAAGTTGACACCACTTAAGCATTGCAGCAATTGTTTAGAAAGAACCTATTGGACATGGTGTGAATCCGTGCATGGTTACCATTGGTTCCCCCTGTGGCTACAATACTCCGCCAGCCCAATATAAAAAGAGAGGAGTTGTAGCCAACTCGGGCTAGGTTACTTTGTTTGTTAGGCTAAAAATTTCCTTACCCCGAACTAAACAAACTTGGCTTCTTTCCTGTCGGTGTTCAGCCGAGTCCGTGTTTCTTGTCCTCGCTACTGCTCTCCGTCGGGCGACTAATTTTTAGATTATTCACATTACGAAATAGTCAATTTTACATAATGCAGTTGTATAAGCCAAGGGCGTGTTGTTGTTGTAGTTAAGATGACGAGGGTTGCTATCCCAATTCAACACCCTCAGTCCTTTTCATTTGACACAAATCTACACTATTTCCGAACACAAGTAATTTTAACCATCTAGGAGTGTTTCTTTATGCGAAATGACAGGAGACCACGTGCATGTGTTGTTTTCCTTCCAAAACTTAATGCCTCTTGTCTTCCGGAAGTGATGACACAGTTGAGGTACCATTGCCAGCAGGCGTCCTTATCCAGACCGGAAAACCTCACCAGGTTGGCTTCGTGCCGTGTTCGAAGGGTGCCGTTAATGTAACAACCCAACAAATATGGAATGTTAAAGCTAAAAGTGTTACTTCAACAGATTAGCAAAAGGGCATCCAGTGCTTAACGTCATGTTTTCGAAAATGTATGAGCGTTTTTCGTGAACCCCAATCCGACATACATGTATTATTGAATAACAGGTTAATTTGTTATTAGTCCAACAACCGACTGTTTTATAAGTGTAGCTTTTTAATCAACCCTCTTCTGCTGACTGGAAAGAGAAAGTGCTTGAAGACCTGAAAGTTCCGGTTGGGAGGGAACTCAGCAAAGCCAGTGGAGACCTATGACCATCAGGAGGTTGTGCTATTATAAGGCACAAAGATCAGCACTTACATATGTATAGCAGCTCAGCCCAGACAAAGACATGTATGTTAAAGTAAACAGCAAGCGAAGTCAAAGACTATAACAAACCAAAATATTAACAGGTTGCCCAACTGTTTTCTCAGAAATCACATGTAAGTAGTAACTGTAGCATGTCACATTGATCAATACAGATTATCTTATTTACATACCTGGTATACATATTTTCTTTGCATAGCAGACGAACCGCCAAGTCTAAAGAACTTGCCGAACTGTGTGGCTTTCTTTGATATGTCATCGTAATTTCTTTCTCAAGAATAAAAAAAATGTCATGAGAAGGTTTCATAGACATCTAGCGCTTGTGATCTATCTAATATTACAAACAATGACAGCAGATGTCTCAGGATGCTAGTTCAGTCCAATGCTTAGAAAGTAAAGTCATAATTGGGCAATTTCGCAAAATCCGTTTTCATAATCATTGGATCTTTAAGCGATAGAATACAGTAATATTGAAAATATTCACACTTTATGGAGCCATTTTGTTGGTCAACATATCTCGGTTGTGTGATAAACATTTTTTTTTTTAAAGTTCCTAAATTGCTCAAAGAATATTTGATACTAAGATGTTATTACTGGGAAGAAGATTAGATTGCTTAACATTTATATATAAATAGTACTATATATTTATTAACATATAAATGCTATTATTTATCATGCATAAGTGGCCAGTAGGTGAGAAGTGTCCACCTTGAAAGTTATACACCCAGGTTCAATCCCATATCTAGTCATTTAAGACATAAACATTAGCACAAGGAGATGAGACAGGTACCAGATGAGGTAGGCCTGGTGTATTTTTTTTTTCTCTCAGGGTTAGATGTCCTGACGTAAGTCCTTGGCATGGCAAAGTTCAGTGAGACATCATTGCAAATGTGGTTAGTATTGTTGCTATTGTACCCCCACCTCCCTCCACCCCAAAAAAGAACATAAAGAAAAAACGTAAGCAAACAAGTTAAATGTAGCTTTGTTAATTACAGCAGAGAAGTATGAGTGAGAACATTCCAGAGGATAAAAAAGACGTCAATCCTAAACCTGACAGTTCCTTGTCAGAGGACGACATCAATAAACTCGTCGCACTTCTGAAGAAAAAGATGCAGGTCATCACAATAATGTGAGTTTATATGTGTTCTACAGGCCTGCATGTTTTTCATTATTCTCCACGTATCTTGTGTTTTTTTTTTTTTTGTGAAATCAATTCCTGATAGATGACACCCTTATAAATTTTGTGTAGCAGTCTTCATGAGTATCCAGGTTGCTTTTGTATGACATAACTCAAATTGTCAACATTGAAATGTATAGACGTATGGTGGTCATTCCCTGGAATTCTTGGGGAATGCGAAATAAAACAGTGTAACTAATGTAAAAAAAGCCTAGTACAAACCATGGAATTCTTTTATGTCTACATAATTTTATGTCTACATGTACTGATACCAAAAAATTAATGAAACTCATATCTAAAGGAAAAGAAAACATCAAAATGATGCCAAAATCAGATGAAAGAATATCAAAACTTATTTTCAGATATAATCTTTAATATTTTTTGGATTTTTTCAGTCAAGAGAAAAGGGTATTTAAAAATATTTTTGTATGATGGGTATTTGGGACCAATTTTTGGTATTTGTCATTGGTGCATAATAATGTTCTAAATAAGGATGTGATGCTTGCAAATTTGTTGTTTATATCGAAACATATGCATTTATTTTATGATAATATTTATGAACATATTAAAAATATAAATATGATCCAAATTGAGGTTTAATGCATTTGTTAGTTGAAAAGAACAAATTCTGGTGCAAAAATATTTATTAAATCTGTGTTACATCCTCATTTATGACATTATTAAACAAAGACTATAAATACCAAAAGGTGGTCCCAGATACCCACCATACAAAATTATTTTCAAGTGTCTTTCTCCTTTTGAAAAAATTGGAAAAAATATTGAAGACCACATTTAGGAACAACTTTTCGCATTCTTTCATCTGAACTTTATGTCATTTTTATGTTTTCTCCACCTTTAAGGACAAAAATGTTTAAATTTCTTAAAGCAGACTGCTATAAAAGGAGAAGTTTAAATTAAGCTATTTGGTTCACTTTTTCAGGGTTTGGCAAAACATATCTAACCTGTGTCTTAATATTATGATTTCAGTACCAGTGGCGCAACAGGTCTTATCACTAGCTTTCTAGTATTAATCACTTACAAAACTTTACAACCTCCAGTCATTGGCTCAAATGGCACACTGGAACCATCTCATGAGTTATCTGCCCCTGCCTGGGAGAGGAATAGCTCCCTGGTGATTTTTACGACAAAGGACAGAACTTTTAGCTTTGATTTGGAAAGTGTCAGCCAGGGTGACTCATTTGTCAATTTTCAAAAAAGTCTAATGAACCAGTTTAAGGAGGACCTAATGGACGTAAACAGAACACTAAGTTATCTGCAAGTAGCTTTGACTAACATATCTGAACATTGTGATGACAAAACTGGAAGCTTAGAATCTGCTTTGAAAGGTCTCACGGCTTTAAACCAGTCCATAACGGGACAAAACCTGAGACTGGATACTCTTAACATCACGTTGCTTGTGGTACAGAACACCTCTCAGCTACTAAAGATAGATCAACTGGAATTGCTGGAACGGCTGATAGAGAATAATGCCACACTGCATGATGTGATTGAACATCTGCGCAATCTGGATCAGTCCGTTGAGCAACATGGACAGAAAGCCAACAAAGCATATGACCGAAGTCTGCTGGCCAGTGCAGAGATGTATTCAATGGGTGAGTGTTTTGTGACAGTTGAAAGCAGGTGATGTATAGTGCTGGTTTTAGTCCTGATTTCATCCTTGAACATTATACTGAATCTCACCTACAGCCATTAACTAATCCTCAACAAATTCCACCAGTAAAGGATAAATTTCAATGGAAAAGATTGAGTTTAAGAACAAAAATTATAATATTTGACTGAAGTGAAATGTATTGCCTCCTAGACCCTGTTCATCAGTTGTCATTGGTTTCTGTTTCAGGGATATCTGCCTGCTGGGTTCTGTCTGCCATTGTCCATGGTTTCCTGTTTCTGTTTCAGGGATATCTGCCTGCTGGGTATTGTCCTGCAGTGTTGTATGTTTCCTGTTTGTTTTTGGAATTTCTACATCCTGGGTTCTGTCTGCCATTGTCCAGGGTTTCCTGTTTCTGTTTTAGGAATTTCTGTATCCTGGGTCTGTCTGCCATTTTCCAGGGTTTCCTGTTTCTGTTTCAGGGATATCTGCCTGCTGAGTATTGTCCTCCAGTATTGTGTGTTTCCTGTTTCTGTTTTAGGAAATTCTGCATCCTGGGTTCTGTAGGTCATTGTCCAGGGTTTCCTGTTTTTGTTTTTTTTTTGGGGGGGGGGGGGGGGTCCTCCGTGGCTCAGTTGGTTAGCACGCTAGCGCAGCGTAATGACGCAGGAGTCTCTCATCAATGCTGTCGCTGTGAGTTCAAGTCCAGCTCATGCTGGCTTCCTCTCCGGCCATACGTGGGAAGGTCTGCCAGCAACTTGCGGATGGTCGTGTGTTTCCCACCCACCACAATGCTGGCCGCCGTCATATAAGTGAAATATTCTTGAGTACGGTGTAAAACACCAATCAAATAAATAAATAAATAAATAAATAAAATACTGTTTTAGGGATATCTGCCTGCTGGGTTCTGTCTGCCATTGTCCAAGGTTTCCTGTTTCTGTTTTAGAAATTTGTGCATCCTGGGTTCTGTCTGCCATTTTCCAGGGTTTCCTGTTTCTGTTTCAGGGATAGCTGCCTGCTGGGTATTGTCCTCTAGTATTGTATAGTATTGTATTGTATGCAGCGTAATGACCCAGGAGTCCTCTCACCAATGTGGTCGCTGTGAGTTCAAGTCCAGCTCATGCTGGCTTCCTCTCCGGCCATACATGGGAAGGTCTGCCAGCAACCTGCGGATGGTCGTGTGTTTCCCCCAGGCTGTGCCCGTTTTCCACCAACCAATGCTGACCGCCGTCGTATAAGTGAAATATTTTTGAGTATGGCGTAAAACACCAATCAAATAAATAAATAAATAAATAAATAAATAAATAAATAAAATACTGTTTTAGGGATATCTGCCTGCTGGGTTCTGTCTGCCATTGTCCAGGGTTTCCTGTTTCTGTTTTAGAAATTTGTGCATCCTGGGTTCTGTCTGCCATTTTCCAGGGTTTCCTGTTTCTGTTTCAGGGATAGCTGCCTGCTGGGTATTGTCCTCTAGTATTGTATAGTATTGTATTTTATGCAGCGTAATGACCCAGGAGTCTCTCACCAATGTGGTCGCTGTGAGTTCAAGTCCAGCTCATGCTGGCTTCCTCTCCGGCCATACATGGGAAGGTCTGCCAGCAACCTGCGGATGGTCGTGTGTTTCCCCCAGGCTGTGCCCGGTTTCCACCAACCAATGCTGACCGCCGTCGTATAAGTGAAATATTTTTGAGTATGGCGTAAAACACGAATCAAATAAATAAATAAATAAAATACTGTTTTAGGAATTTCTGTATCCTGGGTTCTGTCTGCCATTGTCCAGGGTTTCCTGTTTCTGTTTCAGGGATAGCTGCCAGCTGGGTATTGTCCTCCAGTATTGTATGTTTCCTGTTTCTGTTTTAGGAATTTCTGCATCCTGGGTTCTGTCTGCCATTGTGCGGGGATTCCTATTTCTGTTTTTAGGGATATTTGCCTGCTGGGTTCTGTCCGCCATTGTCCAGGGGTTTCCTGTTTCTGTTTCAGGGATATCTGCATGCTGGGTTCTGTCTGCCATTTTCCAGGGTTCCCTGTTTCTGTTTTGGGGATTTCTGCCTTATGGATCCTGTACTCCATTGTCACATTTCCTGTTTCTGTTTTGGGGATTTCTGCCTCGTGGATCTGTACTCCATTGTCACATGTTTCCTGTTTATGTTTTAGGGATTTCTGCCTCATGGATCCTGTACTCCATTGTCACATGTTTCCTGTTTATGTTTTAGGGATTTCTGCCTCATGGATCCTGTACTCCATTGTCATTGGTTTCCTGTTTGTGTTTTAGGGACTTCTGCCTCATGGATCCTCTACTCCATTGTCATTGGTTTCCTGTTTGTGTTTTAGGGACTTCTGCCTCATAGATCCTCTACTCCATTGTCATTGGTTTCCTGTTTCTGTTTTAGGGATTTCTGCCTCATGGATCCTGTACTCCATTGTGATAGGACTACTGATAGAGCTGCCGATCACCCTTTTTTGCATGAAGGTGGCTGCTTGCCAACAGAGGGCCTAATCCTGCTGTAATCCCTCCAGGAATGGATCAAGCTGCATCAGTGCACCATAACAGAACGTCAGAGACAGTACAGGTAATAAGCCATCGCTTTTCTTAAAAATCAATGTTGACTGGATTCAGTGCTGACTGACAGGTGTGAATGCAGATTTCAAAATGCACACCATCTAGATTCATGCAAAATGCTTACATGATACTGGTGTGTTGACATGACAATTGTCATGATATATCCTGAAATGTCCAAATGTAGCTTATTCATTCACACAATTGTATTTCGAGAACTAACAACACAAAGTGGAATACCCCCTACTATTTTAATTTATTTATTTATTTGATTGGGGTTTTACACCACCATACTCAAGAATATTTCACTTATATGATGGCGGCCAGCATTATGGTGGGAGGAAACTGGGAAGAGCCTGGGGGAAACCCACCCCCATCCGCAGGTTGCTGACAGACCTTCCCATGTACGGTAGGAGAGGAAGCTAGCATGAGGTGGATTTGAACTCACAACGACCACATTGGTGGGAGGCTCCTGGGTCATTGTGCTGCGCTGGTGTGCTGTAATAGCGGTAATATATTATGGCACTTGTTTTGACATTCTCATAAACTTTGTCTGTCAGAATATTTTTTGTTTGTTTGTGTTTTTCAAACTAGAAGATGAATTTCTTTAGGCAGGAATTTAATTGTAAGTTGATGTTTTAACATACAAAAGCCTTGAGAAACTGAAATCTGAAATAAGAACAGTAGCACCCTTTTGACTCTCACATCAGTCAGCTCAGGTCTGAGAATTTGCTGAACTCAGAGGAAAAAGAACAGTAGCTACATTTTGGCTCAGTTACACACAGTCCAATGAGCTCAAGTACCTTGATTGCTAATATCCAAGTAAATAGAACAGTAGCCACTGTTTGGCTCAGTTGCACCCAGGTTCCATAAATCAGTTCAATTGTCTTGATTGGTAAAATCAAAGGAAATAGAATAGTGGCTATTGTAGAAAACTGGGGTGGATTTCCTCCTGTGGTGCTTTGACCTCCTGTAGTGCTTTGACCTCCTGTCGTGCTTCGACAATGATACTACTTGTTCAAATCCTGCTCTCGCTTGGCTATGGCATCAAATCAAGAGGTTTTCCAGGCAAAGGTTGGCACTTTGCTCCGGGCAGTCTAATTTCTTTTACATGACACTGGTGGGTGTCATGTCATGACAATTCATGGCCAAAAATAGTGATTCCCATCATACTGGAAAACCACGATCATATTTGAATAACAGTTTGTTTTCTTCACCAAATTTCGTCTTTTTATCATGTTTTTTTTTATCTTGCCCATGTTAATAACTTATCAGACTACAAGGAAGTGTCTTTTGATGGAACCTCCATTTCAATCTGAGACTCAGACCTCTCTTGTACTGACTGATTCGGTTCTCATAAACAGTGAACCGTAAAATGACTTTCTTTCAGAAACCAGAAGTAAAGACAGATTTCCTAGTCTTGAAGGATGCAGGTAACTTTGATAGGAATGGACCGTCGGACTCTCAATTCCTGCAAAAAGCTGGTTACTAGTCTGACAAAGGACATGGGGATTGAAGTGAGGAATGAACTGGTTAAGGAACCTGTTGACCTAAAGAATATCACATGGTCAAAGGTCATGTTACTGCTGGTAGATAACAATGAGAGAGATGTGATACTAGAAGAGCCTAACCTTCTTCAAGGTCAGAATAAGGTGAAGATAGCCGAGGCAGCCATCAGCAATGGAGGTAAGTGTAGGCCTCCAGGGGGCTGCAATATGACAAACTAGTTAATAAATTAAGACTTTGTAATTTATAACTATTCGTTTTCAGTAAAAATACTTTTCAATAAAATAATTAAAATT
This sequence comes from Liolophura sinensis, assembly GCF_032854445.1. Taxonomy (NCBI): domain Eukaryota; kingdom Metazoa; phylum Mollusca; class Polyplacophora; order Chitonida; family Chitonidae; genus Liolophura; species Liolophura sinensis. Next base: position 78,329,156 of record NC_088295.1, read on the forward strand.
TGTATGTACATATGACTTTTGGGTACTGGTTGCTACATGCACAGTGTCTGTTGACAAAGTGTTATTTTGGGGAAATTTTGTTCAAACAAACATTTCATTAGGTGCATATGTTTAATGGTGAAGAGTTTAACGGTTACTACCAGTAAAAGATGAACAAGTATATTTAGTACATATACGTGTAGCATATAAGTCTCCAATACTATTCATGCTGGCTTCCTCTCCAGCAGTACCTAGGGAGGTCTGTCAGCAACCTGAGGATGGTTGTGGGCTCCCCTAGACTCTGCCCAGTTTTCCTCTCACATTAATGCTGGCTGTCGTCGTATAAATGAAATATTCTTGAGTACCGTATGGAATAAAACACCAGTAAAATAATAAATAAATAAATATTTTAGTTGATATTATACATGTATGTTGATTTGTATTACTGAAACTTAAATTACATGTACATGTATGTTGATTTACATAACCCATGCCTAAATTACATATGCATGTATGTTGATTTGTATAACCCATACCTAAATTACATATATATGTATGTTGATTTGTATAACCCATGCCTAAATTAATATGCATGTATGTTGATTTGTATAACCCATACCTAAATAACATATGCATGTATGTTGATTTGTATAACCCATGCCTAAATTACATATGCATGTATGTTGATTTGTATAACCCATACCTAAATTACATATATATGTATGTTGATTTGTATAACCCATGCCTAAATTACATATGCATATATGGTTAATGGTTGTTGAAACAGGAACTCAGCATTTTGGGTTTTAGTTGTAATTCCCACCCAGTAGCAATAATCAAAATTTCCTCTCAAGTGTTTGCTTGTTTAAACTTCAACAAATTGCACATTTTATATGGGTGATGCACCTGTGTGTGTTTGTAATTTCAGTGGATCTGTTTGTGATCTATGTTGGACATCAAGAGTCTCAACACCTGTCTGAGAACAACCTCTTTGACCCTTGTTTGGCCTCTGTGAGGAAGCATCCCATCTTGAAACTACTGTCAGCTAATGGGCGAGTGATGTCCATCAAGCAAGAATTCACCAAACATCAGCAAAAACAGCTCAAGAAAGCCTTCAGGAATTTTTAATATTAATGTGCCGAGAGTATAGTTGTCTGCACTTTCTGATTAACGGCGGTGTGTTGTTTCTTTTATTTTTTTTTGATTTGTGAAGCAAGGAAAGTCTACACTTGCTTTCTGGTCGCTGCAAAGTTTACAATGAAGAAAGAATGACTTTGTGAACATTTACTTAACAGGAGTGTATGGAACACTTTTGATGAAATAATTTATGAGTTACATGACAGATGTTTCATGTATGCTTTTCCCTGCAAAAAGGGGTTGGGTTTGTGATTTTGGTTAATAAAAAAATCTGTGTGGTTTAATGTTTTTTTTTTAAACTCAGTAATCAAACCAGGAAGGGCCTGGTGGCAGACAAGGTGTGCCCAATGGTGTTATTTATTGCAGCTGTTCAAGACAACACTACTTGTGGAAATTGTTCACGTGAAGTTGAACTTTGCGTTTTGTACAGAAGAGTATTTATCTATTCTATTGTATGTTAAAGTGTTAGCTAGGTTGTTCTAAAGTTTATATTTAATGTTACATTTTTATAATCTCTTACAACTCTTTACCTTGGAATAGGCTCCTGTTTTGATTTGACTTCTCTATTAGCAGGTGGTTTTACTCTTATGGAGTTAATCAGTAGGCCCTATATCTCCAAACGTACCTGCTGTGGTTACTGTGTACATCCAGTATAAAGCTTACTTTTGCTTTTCAAGAATTTATTGTGAATGTTTTACGTTGTTAAATCAATTGACATCGCTTTATAATGGACCAACCAGAATAGTGATTTGAAAATTGTATGATATGAAATAGTGCCATCGTAACAGGAGTTAAACTGTTGTTATTTTGAGCGATATCTAGTTCAGTGTGGAAAACATATTGTAATAAGAACAAATAAATGTTGCAGAGAATTATTTGAAACCGTCATTAATCGTTTATTTTTGCGAAGGCTGGAGGTGGGTTGAAGTTTTATGCGTACTTTAAAAATATACGAAGAGAAAGAAGCAAGAATTTATGTTGAAGATGCTTATAAACTGTTTTTTTTTTTAAATTTTATTTTAGACAAGATAGCATACACTGTTCTTCCATGTAGTTAGTGCATTCAAGTTGTATTTTATTTGATCTCAAAGCATTCACCTTGAAGTGGTCTGCGTGTTTTAACCAAAGCTTACAACTCTGTATTGAAGAATTATTTTATAGCTTTTGATTTTAATGGTTAATTATTATTTTATTTGGTGTTGACCTTTCCGTCATGCCACCCAGAACTTTGTAAACAGCCTCAAGGCAAATCATTTTCTTTGCAATGTACAATAACCGCCATGATTTGTTATATTGTTATTCAAGGGTGTTCATAAGTGGGTGGTCTCTGAGCAGAACTATTTGAAAGCTAACACCACCAAAAATATGTCTCCCAAATGAAATAAAGATCTTACAAACCAAAAAAAAAAAAATAAATAAATAAAACAGCTTCCAAATTGAATGAACTTTGCCCAAACTGAATAAGCACCACAGTTCCCGATAGAATAACCATCCTCCAAGCAAAATAAACACCTCCCCCCTCCCAAACGGAATAAGCACCCTCCTCCCCCACCCAACTAACGGAATAATCATCTCCCGCCTAAAGCTCTAGTGTGAAAGAAGCAACTTCAACTGAGTTAAGCATCCCGAGAGCAACTGTCACCTAGCACCCACCTGAAATAGAGGATCGGATTTACCTGAGTACATTTACCTGAGTACATGTGAATGACAAACTAATCGTCCAATTCGGTTTTGGAGATGCTTATTGAGTATGGGAGATTGTTATTTGATTTGTTGGATGTTTATTCAGTTTGCGAAATGATTTTCTCATATTTGGGTTTGCCTTTCATACGCAACTGGCGGACTAATGGCGTTCTGAGGTCATGTTCACAAAACTTCGTAAATCAAACTTTTTGAAACTTTTATCCCATGGGATATTCTCTCGGGTACAGCGCGTTAAGGCATCGTGACTTACGAGAAAAATAACGAAAAAATTGACCTACGTAGTTTTGTGAAAATGGCAGATGGTAGCTTTCTCGTCTGCAAGGCATCCGGAACTGCATCTTATGTCATTTGAAAGCATGCATCAAACACCGTAAACATTGTGCACATTGCTGATCGAGTGCTAACAAAAAAGTATGATTTATGTAAATGGTATACATGTAGAAATTTTCTGCGGAGTTAATTGTTCGTTTTCACACAGTTACAGGTGTATCAGTTAAATGCACGTTTTAAAGGTTTGTTATAACATGCTTCAGTATATTAATATTTTGCAGCTTATAGCTTTTATCTCGTGAGACATAACTGTCTTATCAACACAGCGTGAATGTAATGGGCATTTGTGTGAACTACACAGGGCTGTATTCCATTTTTGGGGTTATATCGGCGAGAATCGCCAGAGACCCATAATAGAGGCATGAAAAAATGTGAAGAAATTGCCGAAAGTAGTTTCACCCAAGTATGACGTGTCGGTGCACTTAACAAACTAGACCGTGTGTTATGATTAAACATTAGCTTCCTTTCGTGATGTGTCTTAATTGTTTTATTGGGATTTATATGGTATGATTATACATTGAATAAACATTTTAATTATGTTGGGATTCGTGCTTTCATTTCTTATTCGTTTAGTTTCGTTTCACGAAAGGTTATCGAATGCGCTGGAGCAATTTGAGAATCGTGACGGTAAATGTCAAATACTCATCGGTATATTTTTGATTGCCTCGGATAGCGTATATTGCGAAAAGAATTACACCATATAAGGTAGCCAACGTTCAAGTATTTAACAGTTCTTAATAATATTAAGGCCTACCTTACCGCAATCGAGATCTTTGAAAGTCACCAAAATGGTGAAAATAAAGAATTTGGAAGCTATCAGACGACGGGTACGCCATTTGACCTTGACCCCTGTCCTACAAATAAGGTGCGTGCAAAATAAATGCGATTTAAAATTAAATGATACGCTTCTAAAATTAAAACAGAGCGAACTGTATACGCATGACGATTTGTGTGTAATCCTAAATTTCAGAAAGCTATCGCGTACATGCGAGGTTTAAAGCAAACAGTCCTTTCAAAATCGAAAGTAGGTCTCCAGAGTTATTAACTGGCGCGACACTCTCCACAACGTGTTGGTTGTCAGAAACTGAAGTGTAGTGTTTCGTCATATGCTTTCGGCATACTAACGTCATATTGTACGTATGTGTATCACTGCATGCGCACCGCGCTGGAATCTTGTACAGTTGGAAGAGTAGAACTCAGTGTGTCAACTAGTACATCTGCCTTCCTTACCTTACTATTTAATTACTTCATATCCATCTTACGGATATACCATATCTTGCGGTAAGCAAGAACCTTACGTCCATACACTATGACTTCACGCCTGCTTCGGCTGCACTCGAGATGGCTTGTGCGGGGATTGATGCACCGGTCTCATTCTCACCAACTCTCGATGAACCGACCATACCCTGGCCGCACTGGAAAAAACGTCTGTTTGAAAATTGCCTGCTTGCTGGTGACACAAAAGATGCTTCAGCTGATCGGAAAAAGGCTATTCTCTTACAGTCACTCGGAGCTGAGGGACAAAGAGTGTTCTGTACACTGCCCTTACAAGGTGAAGACTCCGACAGTTCTTGCTCGAGAGAAATGGCTACCCTCTAGATATATTTCGCCCACACGGTAAGTGTCAGTGTAGAGCGTATTGGTTTTCTTATGAGAGCTCAATTTCCCAATGAAACTGTTGACAGTTACATGGCTGCCTTCCGTGAATTAGGTTGTAACAGCTTCTACATGTAACTTTATTACTTTCTGTAAGGAAATGTTAAGCTTATTGAAAAAATAACAACAACAGAACGCATGTTGCTCGAACTCGATATCAAATTAAATAAGGAGATTAAAATTGCTGGTCAGATTGAATCTGCTCTTAAGGAGGCAAAATCTATCTCTGGAATTTCTGACCCTTGTAAAGTTTGTGCAGCAGTTACTGGTACCAAACTTAAGGGGAAATTTCGGCACAATCAAACAAACAGAAAACCAGTCCAAAGGTTCAAGAAAGTTCTACCGCTGTGGATCTCCAGCCACCTGGCAGACTTTCCAAAATGTCTTGCTATGGGGAAAACATGTCAAACTTGTGGAAATAAAAATCACTTTCTTTTTTAAATTAAAGAACATTTCACTTGGTCGATGGAAGAAATATGGTGTCTCCAGTGGCTTTCATCGCTGAGAAATCAAGCCAGAACTGTCCCCTGACTATCTTCTCCCTGTTACCGGATTTGTCCGACTAAACAACAAACCTACAAACTTAAGGGTTTCCGGCTTCGTGTACGCAAGAAAGTGAAATATTCTTCAGTTCGGCGTAAAACACCAATCAAATAAAAAAAAAAACAAATCGTGTAGCCAACTGAAAGCATGCCTGTTTGCCGATGTACACGCCAATGTAAAGCTTAATGTGTTAGCTTTCGAACGAACGCTGTTTGGTTGAAATTGACTATTTTTCCCTGTGTGATGTCCAGTTATGTAAAGCTGAGTCTTCTGTCTTTGAAATTGTGTACCTTGTGATATATATATATTAGGTATAATTTGCATTCGGAGGATTCTGCCACCTATGGCCTCCATTGAACCAGCGAACTACATTAACGACTATATTCAACCTGCTCAATGCCTTTGGTGTGGCAGTCTCTTTTTATAAATAGGTATATGGTCAAGAGATTATCTGGTATCATTAACATGTATTAATTCTCCGTACAGCGTCTCTTGTCAATTTATCTCATTTAGGGATTTATTCCAGCTCTTCATGTAAATGCTTAAAAAGCACATCAAAGCACATATCCTTTGGCTCCATAACTTAAGCAGAATTTGGTAAAAAAAAAAACAAACAAAAAAAAACGTAGTGATGCTAATTGCAGTTTATTAGACGGTGGTCTAGAATTACATAATTGTTGTATTTTTGTCACCCTTTAAACGTACACTAACATTAAAACAATGTGAAGGGACCAGGCCTTGTTGATGATTAGTAGACACATTGGAGTTGTACTGAGTTTTTGTAGCAAAATGAGAGCCATATTGTCGTCGCTTGGTGAACACGATTCCTTGGAGATGACTGGAATTGCTGAAGTTTTACATCCATGTGTCTCCTGCCGTCGAGCTCTTTCGTAGCCTTACTGCCAAATCTAACTTCTAATTGTATTATATTTGTACTTCATTTTACAGATTTTCAGCTATGAAAAGCACATCTGTTTTTCAGAATATTCATAGGTTTTCATGCATAATATCCAGAACTAGATCTTGTGTGGTGTTCTTGGCTCTTATCATTGCAACATCACCGATGACTCTTGCTCGCTTCTACTTTTGAGCATCTGCCTTTTTGTTCACATAACATCTATGTATAAAAGAGAGTGGTCTTTACGGCATTGGCCTTTGGGAAATTTTTTGGGGACAGTTTTTTATATATATTTTTGTTTCATCTTTCCCTGTAGATGTGAACTGGACAGACTTGTTGGAAACGGTTTTCTTTTGTGTCCCATTGTTACTGCTGCTGCAGGACAAATACAAACGACTAGATATGGATTTAGAGATGAAAGCCGAAGACAAAGCGCCCCCTGGTGATAGTAGATCAATTAAGCCCGTTCCACGAACACCGTCCATCGGGTATACATGATGTTGCCATAGACTATTTATGAATGAGATTTAATAAATTTATGCAACAATACATTTAGTGGACAAGATTTACAACTGTTAATATTTTTCCTTTTATATTATATTGATCGGTTTTGTAAATTATAAGGGAGATTTTATATTCCTGATTGTTATTGTTTGAAAAACAAAACATTTTGAAGGTTGAAAGGTTTTGAAATTGTCAAATCTTGCACCTTTGTCTGAGGATCGTTTTAATCTTTCGGTGGTAATTTGATGGCTATTGGTTGCTTGGCGTGACGAGAAAATGCCAGTGCTATTTGAGCATTAAAGCCGAACGCTGTCCAATTTGTGTTACACATTTGTTAACTTATAATCTTAGGAATTTTCCAGTCAACCTTTATATTGGCCTTTTCATTTTAATACTCTACAGGACGAAAGACAAATAGCGGGCCTACATCAGTGGGTTGCAGTTGAAGCCATGTTCAGTGCTGTTATGCTGACGTTGTCTGTACCGTGCAGTGGAACGGATACATGTGCAGAAGACCTGTCTGAACAATTCTCCTTAAATGTGCAATAGGCCTATACCAAACCAAGATAGATATGTGATAACATAACTGCGGTCCATGCTACAGTAAGGTCGCTCTGTTGGTTTTTACTTTAATCTAACGTTTAGTAATTTCATACAAACTGCTGATCATTGAACAGGAACCTTTTTTTTACCTGACTATTGTTTCCTGACAACCATTTTTCCTTGTTAAAGTACTCAACCTTTTACTATATATCCAATGCATTGCTTTCTGTGTCTCTCTTCACTTAAGTAATTCATACAGGTCATCTTTGAACACTTAGAAAATTATGCAGAGGAAGCAGTGTAGGGAGACAATCTACCCCAAGGGCAAAGTTTTAACTAAGGCGTTAAATGAAAGAAAAACCACTTGTATTACCATTAACCATCGCTTTTTTGTATTTAAATCACCGTCAAAAAACCGGAGAAATTATTTTATGGGTATCATTGAAGATTAAGGCCGCGTACTTAGCAATATTTCAGAAAGAAAAGCTGTCGATGATGGTCAGGTTTTTGGCAAGGGGCTATAAAAAGGCTTTCATGTTATATTCTGATACACTTCCCTAAATAGCAAGTATATATCTGTACCATTTAAGGTAATTTTCAGGTAATTTACATGTACTTATTTTAGGATCCATATTATATTTTTAGCGTAAAATCTCGTGAACATTTGAGGTAAAACATTGGAATTAGATCATCTATATTGAACGTTTCAGTTTTGCAAACGTTACTTGAATTGAATTGAAGAAACGATGATGAAAATAGACGACCTATAGCGTTACTTACTAAGGTCCCTCAAACAGGATTTTGTGTTCACTAAGACCGTCCTTGGTCATTGATATTTTATAGGCCTTAGGGTTTTGAAATTGGGACACCAGATAATCAAGACCTAGAATCTTGATGACAGTGTAGACCACACGGCCGTTTCTATTCCCGATCTTCTGAGCTGTTCAGCTTATAGAATGCCGTTAGAACACGCGTTCTCAGCTTGGTAATGACAGTGCACCTTTTATGCGTAAAGTTTGGTACATGGGTACTGTTTCATTAGACCAAGGCCTATTTTGTATAATAGTAGACAAGCTGGGACGTTGTGGTTGAGCATATTTTAATGTGGTTGAGAATACAAGCACTGTTATAGATACTCCACTTATTTTCACACTAAGCGACAATCCAACAAAAAAATGAAGAGAGACTCTTGCTAAATCCACGTTTGTGCGGTTTACTTTCGTTGGAGACCACTTCAGATGCGTACCATATTCACATTGGTGTTGATTAATGAATTTCTCGTGTTGATGAGTTTGGAAAATGTGAACAGTGGTATTCTCACATGTGTGACTAATTTTCCCACACATACAATTTAGATTCAATTCATAACTCTGAGGTACCAAACATGTGGACGCATATTTCACTAACAATGCGACCTATAAAAAGAAAGTTACCGTAGATAAGCTACCAGTATATTTGATTTCGTGCCACGATGGAATCTCGTACTAAGCCTCATGCACTGGTTTGGTTTCCTCGTTCAGAAGAACCACATTTTGGAATTCCACCCAACTGTGAAAAACTCTTGGAATGTCATTTCCACCTGGTCTGGCTAAAGGACTTACTGACAACCCTACATTAGGGCTGGAGATCCAGGCAGCATTTGGCAGTTACTGCGACTCGTGACGTTGACCATCGAAACTCGGCCACAGTTGTTTCCTAACCTTAAGGCTGTCGTTTTGTGTGTCCACGGGGTTTGACCACATGGACATGGAGAAGTATAAACAGCTGGGGATTCGTGTGTATAACTGTGTGTCTTATTCCGAGGCGACGGCCGAGCATGCCCTCCTGTTAATCCTAGCTACGGCCAGGGATTTTATCAAAAGTAAGTATAGACTTTACCAGATAAATACGAAAAAGCTTGCTGCGATATCATTTCGTACAAATGGTGATATAGAAACCTGAAAAATAGTCAGTATTTGTCCGTAATTTTTGCCATTTATTCCAGTCACTTTCCATGTTTCCTCTCTCTTCGTCGTTATAGTATCTGCGTTATAGAGTCGCCAGAACTCCGTCCTTGTCTGTTAGGGTTCCTAGTGGTGGTGCCCCAGGAGCCTCTCGCCATGAGTTCAAGCCAGCTTATGCTGGTTTCTGTCAGGTCATACGTGGACGGTCTACCAGAAACTTGCGGGTGCTCCTGAGCTGCCTGGTTTCCTCCCACCATAATACTGACCGCCGTCGTATAAGTGAAATAATTTTTAGTATATGGCGTAAAACATAAACCAAACTAAATAAATAAATAAATAAATGCCTGTTTAATTGCAGAGGTACAAGAAGTCAAAACTGCAGTGAAATGTGTCGGTAGTATGACAGACCCCGCTCCTGGACTGTCTGGATCCACCCTCGGCGTGATAGGCCTGGGCAAAATAGGAACTAAAGTCGCCAAGTGCGCTCGGATCTTCGACACGCGCATTGTATACTACAACAGGCGGGCCAGGTAATGGGATGGCCAGGATTTTCATTGGACGTAAATTTATAATGAAGAATGACACTACGTCCTGCCAGTTCTTAACTAACTTATTTTTATTACTTAGAGTTGTATATGCACAAACACATAATGGTTTTATTATTTGAATGTCACTTGGTCAGTTCGGCTCAGTATGAAAATAGTGACTAATATCCAAATGCTGATCACCACCAATCGCTATCAGAAATAATGTATTGATGTGATTATTAATAACATATCAGGCATAACCACATATGAACAATATGTCAGTTTTGAGTCGTTTATGCTATATGTTATTGCGGACATAGTTAACCAGTTCTGCGGCGTATGTGGAGAGAGTGGGAGATTCAGTCCCATGGCAAGTGGCATAAAGTGTGTTGCTCCCAACCGTTCCGTGAGTTGTCTAATGAACATTCGCTGTGTGAAACCATGAAAGACTTGTTTTCTGAACATTTATAGAATATTCAACATGTTAACTGAATACTTTTCCAAACTATTCAGTATTATTCTGTGATATGACTTAGAAAGGTCTTATTCAACCTACTCAACAATTTTTCAGTCATATAACGACGAAGGGTCATTAAGTATGTGTACATACATTGTTTATTCTTGCAACAGAGCGACTCCATGCCGCCACTGAAGTATAATGCCGAAGACACCGGGCATGACACCCCATGCAGTCACATTATGACACCGGGTCAACCAGTCCTCTTTTCTTGATCAAATCTCTCAGTGCTGAGCGCCAAGCAGGATAGCAAAACGCGCCATTTATAAAGTCTGTAGTAGGACTCTATCAGGGTTTGATCCCGGGTCTCCCGACTTTGAGGCGGACGCTCTATACCCATTAGGCCACAAAAGTGGTCCTGTCGACCGTGTTTTTATTGTTTTTACGATAGTGTGTTCTTGTAGTAGCTAATCCATCATATTTACTGTCTTCTCTCACCGGAAAGCCATATCAAAGAATACACCATGCATCCAGTTGGCCGAAATCAGTCTTTTCCCTAAAGGTTCGAATTCCCCAAAACACTTTTTCTTTACATAATTCATCCATATTACAGTGTATGTTACTGTTCCAGTCGCAACCACACGTACTTAACTTCCACCTTTCCATTCGTAGAGATTCCAGGCTGGACGACGAGGACGGTTTTGTCTACGCCTCCTCATTGGCTCTTCTGCTCCAAGAAAGTGACTACATTCTGGTCACATGTCCTTTAACAGACGAAACGAGGCTAATGATTGGCCGGGAGCAATTCAAAATGATGAAATCTTCAGCGGCCATCGTTAACGTCGCAAGAGGTATATCCTGATTAAAATCACTTCCTTTCCATGCATCGCCTTAAATAAAATCCTCGCCACTGAATAAAAACCATACCATAAGTATACCATATGTAAACATGTTATTACCTGAACAGTCTACAAAGGACTCATCACTCAAAATTTACCCGTTTAAAACATTTTATTTTGTTTGACCTCATGAAATTCACCACTCTTCAAAGGAAACGTGAAGGAATATACCATTCAAAATTCATCCTCATAAAAGTAATATTTTTACTTAGAACATACCTGCACTGAGTATTTAATATTCAATGTGTTCATTCCATGCTTTCAGCCGAAATAATAGATCAAGATGCATTGCTGGATGCCTTGCAGAGGGGAAAGCTACGATCTGCCGCTTTGGATGTCACCAGTCCGCCAGTTCTTCCCACGGGTCACCCACTTTTGAGCCTCCCCAATGTCATCATCACAAACCATTGTGGTTATTGTACACATAGATCCATAGAAAATGTCTTCCGGGAAGCTGTGTACAAAGCCTTGGATGGCTTGACAGAGATCAACGCCATGTAGAATCATAAATAACGACTAAAACAACTTGAAGGAAAATACATGAAGTACTCTATCGTCCAGGCACTGTGTTTACACTATGTGGGCATACAATCAAAAAGTACGAATTGTCCACGAGTCTTAAAAGTTCTTTAACATTGAATAAATTGATCCAGATCCTTTTAGAAAGCCTTATTGATTTCACGTTGTCTTTCTCATTTAGAAAAAAACCTAAATTTTCAGTCTAGTTCGCAATGTCTTGAATACAAAAGTCATTTACCATACTTGTTTTGAATACACGGCTTTATACGCGCCGACCCCACTCGAGAAATACACGTAATAGTACTATTTCAGATCACATAACCAATACATCACATCATTCTGTTTGGTCCTTCAAGTATCACATGATTTAGCAGACCACTGTACTTACACAGACTTTTGCTGAAAACAAATACTCAGGTAAAAAATGTGCCTGTCCAATGATCAGCAGTTTGTGTGAAATTACTAAACATGAGATTAAAAACCAGCAGAACGACCTTACTGTAGCATGGACCGCAGTTATGTTATCACATATCTATCTTGGTTTGGTATAGGCCTATTGCACATTTAAGGAGAATTGTTCAGACAGGTCTTCTGCACATGTATCCGTTCCACTGCACGGTACAGACAACGTGAGCATAACAGCACTGAACATGGCTTCAACTGCAACCCACTGATGTTGGCCCGCTATTTGTTTCTCCGTCGTGTAGAGTATTAAAATGAAAAGGCCAATATAAAGGCTGACTGGAAAATTCCCAAGATTATAAGTTAAAAAAGGTGTTACACACATTGGACAGCGTTCGGCTCAAATGCTCAAAGAGTGCTAGCATTTCTTCACCACGCCAAGCAACCAATAGTGAACAAATTACCAGAGAAAGATTAAAACGATTCTTAGACAAAGATGCAAGATTGGACAATTTCAAAACCTTGTTTAAAACAGCCTTTAAAATGTTTTGTTTTAAACAATAACAATCAGGAATATAAAATCTCCCTTATAATTTACAAAACCGACCAATATAATATAAAAGGAAAAATATTAACAGTTATAAATCTTGTCCATTAACTGTATGAATTTATTAAATCTCATTTATAAATAGTCTAGGACAACATCATGTATACACGATGGACGGTGTTCCTGGTACGGACGTAATTGATCCACTAACACCAGGGGGCGCTTTGTCTTCGGCTTTCGCCTCTAAATCCATATCTTGTGGTTTGTATCTGTCCTTTAGGAGCAATAACAACGGGACACAAAACAAAACCGTCCCCAACACACACCAGTTTGTCCAGCTCACATCTGTGTCGAAAGGTGAAATAAGAATATATATAAAAACTGTCCCCAAAAAATTCCCAAAGGCCAATTCCGTAAAGACCACTCTCTTTTATACATAGATGTTATGTGAAGAAAAAGGCAGATGCTCAAAAGTAGAAGCGAGCAAGAGTCATCGGTGATGTTGCAATGATAAGAGCCAAGAACACCGCACAAGACCTAGTTCTAGCATATTATATATGAAAACCTATGTGTATTCTAAAATACAGATGTGCTTTTCATAGCTAAAAATCTGTAAAATGAAGAACAAATGCAATACAGTTAGAACTTAGCAAGACTACGAAAGAGCTCGATTGCAGGAGACGCATGAATTTAAAACTTCAGCTCAATATATAAAGTACTAAAATCGTGAATTTGGTAATTTACGGTAATTAATATGCACACAGAACAGAACTGTAATATTCTTCTTGTGTTATTGTGTTCTGTATGCATGTTAAAACTTCAGGTCAATACATGCTGTACTTTTTGAGATACCACGCCTAACATTTTGTTAAACATCCCCTAGCTGTGTACACATATCGCTTTTGGAGGGTACGCACAGCCCCGAGCTTTGTACACTTACCGCTGTTGGAGGGTATGTACAGCCCCGAGCTGTGTACACTTACTGCTACTGGAGGTTGTGTGCAGCCCTGAGTCGTACACACTTACTGCTCTTGGAGGTTGTTTACAGCCCCGAGCTTTGTACACTTACCGCTGCTGGAGGTTGTGTACAGCCCTAAGCTGTGTACACTTACTGCTCTTGGAGGTTGTTTACAGCCCCGAGCTTTGTACACTTACCGCTGCTGGAGGTTGTGTGCAGGCTTGAGCTGTGTACACTTACTGCTGTTGCTGGATATGTACAGCCCCGAGCTGTGTACACTTACCACACTGGGAGGAATGTATTTCCCCGAGATGTGTACACTTACCCCTTCTGGAGAGTATGTACATGCCCGAGCTGTGTACACTTGCTGTTATTGAAGGGTATTTACACGTCCGAGCTGAGTATACTTACCACGAGTGGAGGGTATGTACAGCTTCGAGCTCTGTACACTTTCTGCCCTGATCTGTGTGCAGTTACCACTGTTGGAGAGAGTGTACTGTCCTCTGTGCAGCCCGAGCTGTACACACTTTCCGCTTTTGGAGGATATGTACAGCCCCGAGGTGTGTACACTCACCATTATTGGAAGGTGTGTACAGCCCCGAGGTGTGCACATTTACCGTTATTGTAGGGTATGTACCGCCCCAGCTACGTATACTTACGCTGTTGGAGGGTGTGTACTGCCCCGTGCTGTGTACACTTACTGCTATTGGAAGGTATGTACAGCCTCGAGCTGTGTACGCTTACGGCTGTTGGGGGTATACATTGCCCCGAGATAAGTGCCAGCCAGAGAAAATTCCCTCCCGCCATTAAGTACAGTGCCACCAGAATCAACTTCATCCGCTTAGAAAATATGTCAGCAACCCTAAGTTAACAAGGTTAAAATTAACAAGATGCTAGTAAATGACACTGTATAGCTATTTAACAAGCATGCGTGACCTTCACGCTGATCGTCCTTGATAACCATTTTACGATGTTACTGGAAATTCAGCCCTCACTGGGATAACCATTACGGATTTGATTTGTCAAGGACGACACCCCACTGATCAATAGACCGTTTGTTTACATTCTGCCCACTAGATCGTATGTGGTTCTACGTCAGCAAGCTTGCTTATAGGTATTTGGTGTGGTGCGGTGTTCTCTCCGAGCTCTGTCCGGATTCTTCTACCCATGCACCTCTCAAAGCCAAATATTCTTGAATACAACCTAAAACACTTACTCAAATGAATACACTAGTTCGTCCAGTTTAATAATAAATAACCTTTACACATATTAATAGTTTCAAGATTTTGAAACAACAATCAACAACGTGTGTATGTATGTGTGTATGCTTTGGGTTTTAGGGCCTACGTAACAATTTTTCAGTCATATAACGACGAGGGTCATTAGGTGTGTGTACACATAATGTGTGTTCTTGCAACAGGACGACTCCATGTCGCCACTGAAGTATCATGCCGAAGACAACAGGCATGACACCCCACGCACTCACATTATGACACCGGGCCAACTAGTCCTCTTTCCTTGTCCTAATCTCTCAATGCTGAGTGCTAAACAGGGTAGCAACAAGCACAATTTTTAAGTCTTTGGTAAGACTCGACCAAGGTTTGATCCCGGGTGTCCCGACTTCGAGACGGACGCTGTATACCGATTAAGCAACCAAAACGGTCCTATCAACCGTGTTTGTATTGCATTTCGACAGTGTGTCCTTGTAGTAAGCTAATCCATCATATTTACTGTCCTCTCTCACTGGAAAGCCATATCGAAGAAAACACCAGGTATCCGGTTGGCCGAAATCAGGCTTTTCCCTAAAGGCTCGAATTCACCCCAACCCCATCCCCCACCCCTCACCTTTTTTTTTTTTTTTTTTACATCAGTGTATGTTACTGTTCTAGTCGCAATCAGACGTACTTAAATTCCACCTTTCCATTCGTAGAGATTCTAGGCTGGACGAAGAGGATGGTTTTGTCTACGCCTCCTCATTGGCTCTTCTGCTCCAGGAAAGTGACTACATTCTGATCACATGTCCTTTAACAGACGAAACGAGATCAAAGGAAAATTAAAG
Organism: Liolophura sinensis; assembly: GCF_032854445.1. Lineage (NCBI taxonomy): Eukaryota > Metazoa > Mollusca > Polyplacophora > Chitonida > Chitonidae > Liolophura > Liolophura sinensis. The sequence continues at coordinate 78,344,761 of NC_088295.1, forward strand.
GAAAATACATGAAGTACTCCATCGTCCAGGCACTGTGTTTAAATTTTGTACAATCAAAAAAGTACGAATTGTCCACGAGTCCTAAAAGTTCTTTCCCATCGGTTGACATTGAATATATTGATGCAGATGCTTTTAGAAAGCCTTATTGATTTCATGTTGTCTTTCTCATTTAGAAAAAAAAAACTTAAATCTTCAGTCCACTTCGCTCTGTCTTGAATACAAAAAGTGTTTTATCTCCAACATTTACCATTCTTGTTTTGAATACACGACTTTATACGTGCCGACCCCACTCGAGAAATACAGGTAATATTCCTATTTCAGATCACATAACCAATACATGACACCATTCTGTCTGGCCCTTCAAGTATCACATGATTTAGCAGACCACTGTACTTACACAGACTTTTGCTGAAAACAAATACATTTGACTTTTTCACCTCCTGGAAATGTATGGCATGTATTTTAGTTTTGACCTTTCATTTTGCGGGGGCAAACTGATCTGTTAACCTGGATTCTACTGGGCAGATACTAATGTCACATCAGGATACCTTAAAATTACACAAAAAATATTGATAAACTGGAGCCCAGGAGCTGTGAAATGGGTCTATTGCTCTTCTTCAATTTTTTTTTCATGTAACAAATGACCAGTTGTCTTCTAGTACAATTCATTGGTCTTCTCCACCCACAAAGAGCCTATCAGTTATTCTGTGTGTAAAGGAGAACCCGGCTCCAGATCATTATGACATCACATCAAAGAGAATGCATTGCACCAGAACGTCATATTATGATATACAGTAAGATGGTAGATATTTCCCCGAAATTTCTTTAGCAACTAAGTCGTTATCGTTTGTCCGGTTAGTGTGAGCATGAAAATCTTCATCATTTGTTCCACTGCCGTATGTGGCAACAGATAAGGCAACATGTGAAGGCCAAATATCGTCATACAAGACATGTTTTAGTCCTTACACTGTATAGCTGTATGTCAACAATACAAATATGACAAGGACACCTAGAACACATGTAGTCTGTCAACCTTTTTTCGATCTTTTCAGGATTATATGGAAATGTTCATCACATATAGCAAAGGTTATTAACAGCTCATTCCACAATTTAACAGATAACTGCTTTAACGGACCATAAAAAACTTTGTGTAATAAGTTTGTTGGCATTTACGCAATTAGGAAGACCAACGAATTAAACTAATCTAACGCTTATCCGTTTAATTAATAACTTATGATAGCTAACAGAATTTATTTCAAACGTTTTAAACGTCAAGACATAACGTTTGGTGAAACGTTAACGGTTTCGTTTCTCAGCCACTCTTCGCTGAAAAAGACATTTAATGTATCCAGAATCCGGACGACCTGACGTACCACACGTAAAAACGCGCCCCAACAAAGTGAATAATATGCTGGAATTTAAGTTATTTTAGTTAGTGTAACGGTAACTGATTACTATCGAACTCTCACGATTGTAGACTTGAGGTAATGAGCTCTGCTAAAGCATCAGGCAATGAACTGAAGCCTATGTTCACCTAAAAACTCCGAATATATCCGATGTCCAACATATAGGCTTCGCCACAACAAAATGTGTTTGTCATGTGACACAGAAATTGGAGATAAACAAAGGCACGTGATCATTTGTAGGCTCATGTGTAAACTTGCCTTATACAGTCCCTGAGATTAACAGATGCCTGGTGTGGTGAGGTAATGCTGTTTAAATGTTTTTGGTTAAAACGGTGTCAATAAATCTACCACAGTACTTGGGGTTTCTGTGCACATCTTCTATCATCAGATCAATGACCGAGTTATGTTACGATTTCATGATCAAAAGCATAACCGCGCCTGAAAATATTGACGGAAGACTGTGTCCTGTCAGTTTGTGATGGTCTACTAAAACTCCTGCTGTGTAGGGCCTAAAATATTGATGGATTAGTCATATGTTTACAAATACACGTTGTATATACTGTGAAAGCTAGTTAGACTACTAATTTATTTATTTATTTATTTGATTGGTGGATTACGCCTTACTGTACTCAAGAATATTTCACAATGGTTTGGTTTGGCGAAATCGGACAAAGCCCGAAAATCCATGACCATCCACTGGCAACCCTTCCCACGTACGGCCGGAGAGGAAGCCAGCATGAACTGGACTTGAACTCACAGCGATCGCATTGGTGGCTCCTGGGGGATTGCGCAGAGCTGGCATACTAACCACCTTGGTCACGAAGGTCCCCCTTGAAGGGAAATCAATCGTGTGCATGCACAGACGTTTTAACTGAATTTTTTTGAAATGAGTATTTATCTGCTGGTAGTGAAATAAAACAGAATTAATCTGTTTTGGTGCAGTCAGCTGTACATGTCTCTGTTTGGATCGCCGATATAGCATGGCGTCATCAAAATTAAGACAGATTTAAAGAAAAACAAACCAATCAGAATTTCTATTTTTTCAGATTTCTGTTCATCACATGGGTAAAGACTGAAGTTCTGAATTAAATATGGAGGAGCGAAAGCTTCGCTCAGTTGTCTTGACAGATGTCTTGCATGGAAATGACAGATATTCCAGTCAATACAACAGTGTTCACGGGAGCGTATCAGAGGAGAGAAGTGCCCCGGCACCCTCACTGGAAGTCAAAGTGTACAAAAGAAGGTTTTACATACTCTTCATGTTTTCCATGTCCGCCTTGGCTCAAGCCGCCGTATGGAACACATGGGGACCAGTGTCTCAGTCGGCCAAGCAAGTGTTTGGATGGACTGACGGGGACATTGCCTTGTTAGCGAATTGGGGACCCATTTCTTTCATCATTTCTCTCTACCCGTTTTCATGGATCATGGATGTAAAAGGTACATGTAAGGGCTCTGTAGGTTTTAATTTATTTACCTACCAATTTGGTTTGTGTTTTACGCCGTAATATAAATATTTTTCTACTATGCTAGACGACTTGAGGGCTTTCAGGTTTATGTGCGTTGGAATCAGGTGAAAACCACGCATACCCCATGAATCAAAGCTCCGGGGTATAAAGTTGCATGCAATCGGTCGTTGGATTTAAACATTTGACCTCAGTTTGCTCAGGGCAGGTGGACTTTTCTCGTCATCGAGTGGGTGTATTTTTTCTTACCTGCATATGGTTTTAACTACATCCAAGAAAGTAATTATCAGTGGATTTATTGTTGTCAGTCCATCATCTCTTTACTTCTCGTTCAGTTTTGCCTACTCAAGCATCTCGAAGATCAGGTTCACATTTTTCTTCTCATGTAAATAAGATTTATGTCTAGTGCTATTGTTTACTGAATTTACACAATTTTTACATCTATTAGGTCTAATACTCGTACTGAACAATATTTGAAGATCTGTTTATAACGTTGAGTGTTTTAGATAGGTCACACTCAAGCTGGTGAGTTTTATTTTCGCTGTGTGTTTCATATTTGTCCCTCGTTCTTCGCAGGATTACGGTGGGCGCTTATCAGCTGCAGCTTTGTGGTGGCAGCCGGGGCGGCGCTCAGGTGTATAACATTCCAGCAACCTTATGCCACCTGGTGAGTACATGGTGGCAGAGTTATACAGAGGCAGTGCTACTATCGGGATTATTTGGGATCGATATTTTCTAGGTATTTTCACAGATTTAGACGCCACTTTCGCAAAAGTTAGTAAGTCATATTTCCAGAAACTGTATACCCTAAAAGATGTTGTCTAGGTTTCAGTGCCATAAGGCGACGTGATTTACGGGAAAATTACGAAAAACATGATTTTTGAAAGGGGCTCACTGTGCTAAAATTCGTGTGACATCATTCTGGGTTTCAAATCAGTGACCTCAAAGTTAGGTGTCTAGCCACCAGTAATACATATCCACAATGCTTTGTGAGAAGTCTGTTGGCCGAGTGGTCTGGACGCTCATTGCTGGCAGCCACCAATATATGGAGATACGCGTATGTATCTCTCCAAACTTGCAACATCGTTTATACACTGATTGAAAATCTTAGGGACACTATCTTGGAATTAATCGTAAAGTAACTACATTCTTAAACGTTTCCCAGCGTCTTTTAAGAATGTTTTACGCTTGAATATATATGGGACAAAAGTAATTTTTTCCTATGTGTAAGGTGATTTCATCTTCTTGCATTAATTTTTGCGGCCCCAGATGAGTTATCCCTGCTAGGTCTAAGTGAAGTGGGTGGTGGGCCATATTTGGATTGTGTGTTTTAATTGGGATGCTGTGGTCGCTGCAATCAACTGTTAGGTTTGATATGCATGTAACTATTAAAGATCGACTGAATTCAATTTTTCGTATTCTGTAAAGTAATGCCACGAGTTTTTATGAACATTTGTTTGGTTAGAGCCTCCATTCTTCTATTTTGAAATTTGGCTGTGGAATCTGCATGAACAGATGCATGCAGCTCATTATAACTAAACTATTCTTCGACATCTTTCAGCCATATATCCAGCCCAACAGTTTGGGGAAAGGTTTTAAAATTCTTTGAAACTGTTTCCTGCATACAAGGTGATAACCAGTGTTCATGCAGGGAATGTATGTATTCCAATTTTGTCACAGGTTGATTCACGGAGGCCAGTTTCTTAACGGCCTTGGAGGCCCTGTTGCCATGGCAGCATGTACGGTTGTATCGTCGACATGGTTTCCACCGAACCAGCGCACTATATCAACGAGTATTGGCAACCTGCTCAATGCTGTTGGTGTGGCAGTCTCTTTTATAATAGGTATATGGCCCAGAGGCTATCTGGTATCATTAACATGTATTAGAGCCATGTGTTTATATCACTATCCGGCTGTTGCGTGCTATGTTAATAGTAATATATAATTAAAGACGTACAGTATAGAGAGAAAAACTCAAGCACGGACAAAGTATCATAGCTGGCAAATTTCCACACGTAACCGGTAAAATACGGCATCCTTAGTTAGGGTTTTATTTGCAACTGTTCATGTAAACGATTAAATGGCTCCATGGCTTAAGCAGCATTAGGTAAAAAAAATACACTGATACTAATTGCATTTTATTTGACGTCACAGGCCTAGAAATACCCAGTTGCTGTGTGGTCGTTATAATTTTAACATACAATAACATTAAAAAATGTTTTAATGTGAGGCTAGGTCTGGGGGTAACTCACGGGCATCCGCAAGTTGCTGGGATAAATCCCCACGTACGACCGGAGAGGAATCCAGCACGACACATTGAAATTGTATTTGAATTTTTTTAGGGAAATGAGAGCCGTGTTGTTGTTGAATGGTTAACATCCATCGTTTTGGGGTGACTGAAGTTATTGCAAGCACGTCGAGCTCCGCCTCTGTGAGTGAAAAAGTGTGATCCTCAAGTGGGCCGTTCTTAATAAGGCCTGGTCAGTAACCTGCGGGTGGTCGTGGGTTTAGCGAGGTTTCCTGTCACCATAATGCCGGCCGCCGTCGTACAAGTGAAATGTTGTTGAGAACGGCGTAAAACACCAATGGAAAAAATAAATAAATTGTCTATCTGTGCATGCTGTCTGGAAGAAATGAGGTATATTAATTAATTTTCTGTTGTCTGACATAACATACTTGGTATATTTGATAATCTTAAGTCATATGTCTAAGTGTAAATTCACTTTTGCTGATTCACAGGTCCACTTCTGGTGCCACAACATTCTCCATGTACACCTTCCAACGGCAGGTAGCCAATGACAGGAGAATCAGGCAGTGTTTTTACACATGTAGTAATAGACACATAAATCTTAATGTCATTCTCACACAATAATATATAACAAACTGATATTTACTCTTGTGTAGTACTGATAATAGACATAAGCTTTAATGGACTTTTGACAATATAGTGGCGCTGAAGAAATAATTCCTGTCATTATTTATCAACAAAAATATGTTGCGCCATGATCAAGAATATTTTACTTATTCAACGGTGGCCATCATTGTATAATGGGGGTAAACCTTCGACCATCCGGATGATGTTAGCAAACTTTACCACGTACGACCAGAGAGGAAGCTAGCATAAGCTGGAAACTCACTCAGATGAGAGGCCCCTGGGTGATTGTGCTACGCTACCACGCTAACCATCAGGCCACAAAGGGTTGGTTTAAAAGTTGGTTTATGGAGGACCTAGTGTAATTGAAGGTTATAAAATGAATGTAATTGCCAGACAAATAAATTTTAGATACTTTTCTGTACACATTTTTAGTGACCTGAACATAAGCGAATTATTGAAAGCTGATACAGCCAGCGATGACTGTTTCAACGCATCCAACAATACGGGTCAGTATTTGTTCATTGCTCTTACTTTGCTTCGTTTATAAATAACTTTATATTTATTTACTTATATGATTGGTGTTTTACGCCGTACTCAAGAATATTTCACTTATACGACAGCGGCCAGCATTATGGTGGGAGGAAACCATGCAGAGCCCAGGGGAAACCCACGACCATCCGCAGGTCAAATGACTTCATACATTCATTTTACTCTTTGTAATGCAAGCATTTTCCAGCAAGGGAACCTTGTAAAGAAATTTTACTTTAACGTTGTTGAACTGTTTTTATATATATATACAGCAAACCTCCAGGAGATGAGGGATGGCATAATAAAGTTACAGTACATCGGTATGTATTTAATTGTATTCGGATTTTATCGCCGTGATATGTGTGTCTAAAATACTGCCAACGTGGGGTAATTCCCAGTCATACATTCATTCTGAGCATTCTTACTATGTTTCTTACGTGAAAAACTGTTTTCAACGACCATAAAATGGAAATATATTATTGAACAAATTGGTGATATCCGAAGTATGCAGGCGTATTCCGTGGCTATATACAGGATAGATTTATTTATTTAGGCTTGTCAGCTGTTAAGGTCATTCAGAGACACGTCACAGGTGTATCCCTTTGACGATCTGAAGAGGTGCCCTGTGTACCAATCTGATAGAGCTTTCATGTGCGGTGATCTGGGTTTTCACTGACAAGGTTTTTCACTGGACTGAAGTCCTAGACATTTGTGAAGATACCCAAGTGAAGTCAACCCTCGGACTTCACGAACCTGACAAGGACTGTCACTGGAAACTACTGCAATTGTTACCAAAATTTGGACCTTATCGCGGCTTAAACCAGTCGAAGACATATTGTATTTTGTTGATTCGCTGAAAAGCTTAAAAAAATTTGGATGAGTTCCATAAGCGAATGATAAGCGCTGGAGGCATTATACCAGGCATTATGGCTAGAGAAACTGTATATATTTATTTGATTGGTAATTAAAATCCTACTCAAATAGATGGTCATGCAGGTTTTATGGATGGGGGAGGAGGGGGATCTGTAAGTAAATCACCGCTCTTCACCAGGACAAGCCTTCTGACTTAAAGCCGCACCCTAGAGCTGGATTGAAGTCTGTGACATCAATGATTAAGGGCGACTAGGCTGCTATGAGAACATCGCTTTAGTCGCCTGAGACACTGAGGGTCCCACATGCTGTTGTGATGGTGTGGCTGTCTTCCTGTGTATATCAGCTTCTCGACTTGAGCCATAAGGACTAATTGTAACTGAAGTAGTGAGAGGTCTCTGAGGAAAACGACTGTTAATCGCTGATTTAAAGTTCTTGCAAAAGTGAACAGGTTCCAGCCAAAACCTGTATAGCTGTGGACCAAACTGTATAGGGCGATTGAGGGAGAATGAATGTAACTTGGGTCGATCTCATCCACGTCGTTATTAGACATACTGCGCCAATGCGATTGGTCAAGGTGTCATGAATGTTACACAAGTACATTTTACTGTACCGTCTAAAGTTACGTATTTTCACCTCAGAGTGCGGGTTTTTGCGTGGCTGTGTTCTTGGGAATACTTTTGTACTTTCCGGCCAAGCCTCCATTACCACCAAGTACGACGGCCTCGGTAAAGAGAGTGGACTTCAAGACGGGTACTTTGGCATTGTTATGGTAAGGAAGTAGCTAAGGGCAAATAGAACTTGCAGCGAATTGAAAACATATCAATTCATAGATTTAATCCATCAATAATAACTTTGTTTTATATATATGTATATAGACATCAAAAAGTGCCGCACCTGGATCATTTGTTTTACAGTGCAATTGTCAGCTATACTATCCAAAAAAAGAAACGCATAACCCGGTTTTTTGCGGAGGTGATGCAGTCTTTTCAATTATGCATAACTAAATAAGAATTGCTATTCTGCAAATATTTTTTGACACAGATTAAGGAAGGGTCCATATCTAGACAACAAGGCCATCAACTTGAGGTAAGACACTCACAATGAGTCTCCCACTTGAGTGGAATGTCAGTATCTGTTGTGACCACCACGGGCACGAATAACAGTTCTGACACGCCTTGTCATGGACTGGATGAGATGGTGGATAGAGGCCTGGGGAATGTTCTGCCACTCCTCCTGCAAACATGCAACTTGCTCTTGAAGCGTTTGGGGTTGAGGTTGACGTTGGCGTAGACGTCGATCAAGTTCATCCCAGAGATGCTCAATTGGGTTAAGATCCGGGGAACGGGACGGCCAGGGTAGCACATTTACATTGTTTTCGGCGAGGAAGTCCCTTGTGACACGTGCCCGTGTGCGGTCTGGCATTGTCCTGCTGGAACAACTCCCGCTGAACGTCAATGACAGATAAGAGGTGTGGCGTGCAGGATGGTGTCTCGTAGCGTACGGCCGTAAGATTTCCCTGAACGTGGACAAGATTTGTACGACCAGTATACGATATTGCTGCCCACATCATCATACTCCCTCCACCAAATCTGTCCACTTGGCGTACGCAGTTAGGGGCATAACGTTCGTGAGCACGTCTGTAAACCCGGTTTCTACCATCACGTCTCTGCAATAGGAATCTGGACTCATCACTGAACCAAATGCGTCGCCAGTTGCGTAGATTCCATGCAGTCACGTTGTTACACCATCGGAGGCGATTGGCGCGATGGTGAGGACGCAGCACGATCCCAACATAGGGGCCTCCTGGCTCTCAGTCCATGTTCCCTCAGCCTGTTCCGCACTGTCTGACCTGATATCCTCCTCAGTCCCGGTATGCTGGCTGCTGTGCTTTCAGCTGTAGCACAACGTCACGCAAATGGAGGACCCTTATGTAGCGGTCTTGGGGCTGCCTGTAGTGACACGTGGTCGACCTGAACGCCGACGGTCATTTGTTTGTCCCAGTATTGTTGCAGCGGGCAGCAAGCCGTGAAATCGTGCTCTGGCTGACGTGTAGACGCCTAGAAATGGACGATTGGGACTCTCCAGCTTGAAGTCTTCCAATGGCAATATTTCTTGTGACAGTGTCAAGACGTGGCATGTTGAATCAGCTTGAAAACACCACTTGAAAGACGCCGATTTCCGGCCCGAAGTTGCGGTTTTATAGTCACACACTGTATGCTTTCCATGCGTAAGTTCGGCGTGTAAGACTGCACGTGATGCAGTGTGGTGCTGTATTTTTTACTTCTTCCAAAAACGGCCTCCAAACTCAACATTTTCAACCAAGAAATGTTTTGAGGAATAAAATGTGTGCTAACTGTGACTATTAACAATATTAAAACACATTTTGCTCATGAAATGAAGACAAAATGTATTTATTTCATTTTAAAATAAAACAAAACACCTATGCGTTTCTTTTTTTGGATAGTATATTTGCCATATCCGGTCGTTCATTCATCCAGACACACGTGTTTCCCTCATTCATCCAGACACACGTGTTTCCCTCATTCATCCAGACATACGTGTTTCCTTTATACATCTAGACACACGTGTTTCCCGAATTGGCTTCGCATGATTAAAAAATCCTTCACAATGGCCTACATCCAAATCAAATAAATAAACATTGTTCTACCTGAAAGCTCCTCACTATATGCACCATGGTGTGAATAGTTTGAGGTGCCTTTGAATAATCAGTTAATTTTTATATTGGTATTTTGGTATCCTTTTTTTATTAGTCACACCCAATTTTGGGTAATCTCGTCCATCTACGGCGTGTGTTTGGGAACGATTAACTGCTGGATGTCTGTACTGGATGTAGTCCTTAATCCACTGGGCATTTCTCAGGTATGTAACCCGTAGTGTATTGTATTGAGCGGAAATTACCGTTTGTTTGACAGGCGTGTTTTTGTTTTAAACCCGTCAATAATTCCTGTCTAAATTCGCTTCCAGGAAACAGCAGGCTGGATGGGATTCTACTCTATTATTGGTGGAACAATAGCTGTGTTCGTAGTCGCCATGTAAGTCTTGATTTCGAGAATTAAAATACCTTGTACTATGTGTTCCATATAAACATTCAGGTTATATAATTTGTTAGCAAAAACTGTGAAAGCAATGGCAGGAATGACGTCGATTCACGTGTTCTTCTCCTGATACTTTTTATATATACAACGGTTATTTATTATTGAACTGGACGAACTAGTTTATTCATTTGAGTAAGTGTTCTACGCTGTAGTCCAAAAAATTTGGCTTTGAGAGGTGTATAGGGAGAAGAATCCGGACAGAGCTCGGAGAAATCACCGCACCACGCCAGGTACTTATAAGCAAACTCGCTGACGTATGACCGTATCCGATCTAGTGGGCAGAATTTAATCAAACGGCGTATTGATCATTAGGGTGTCGTCTTTAGCAAGTCTAAACCCTAATGGCCCTACCGGTGGGGACTAAATTTCCAGTAACATCGTAAAATGGTTATCAAAGACGATCAGCGTGACGGTCACGCATGCCTATTACATAGCTATATGATACAGTATCATATAACAGCATCTTGTTAATTTTAACCTTGTTAATTTAGAGTTGCTGACATATTTTCTAAGCGGATGAAGGTGATTCTGGTGGCACTGTACTTAATGGCGGGAGGGAATTTTCTCTGGCTGGCACTTATCTCGGGGCAATACATACCCTCCAACAGCGGTAAGTGTATATAGTTTGGGGCTGTACATACTCTCCAATAGCAGTAAATGTACAGAGCTCGGAGCAGTACACACCCTCCAACACCGGTAAGTGTACACAGCTCGGGTCTGTGCATACTCTCCAACAGCGGTAAGTGTATACAGCTCGGGACAGTACACACCCTCCAACAGCGGTGAGTGTTCACAGCACGGGGCAGTACACACCCTCCAACAGCGGTGAGTGTACACAGCACTGGGCAGTACACACCCTCCAAAAGCGGTGAGTGTACACAGCGCTGGGCAGTACACACCCTCCAGCAGCAGATGCCCTGTACAGATTTATTATTGTGTTAATATTGTATGTCTAAACGTAAGCCTTGCGTGTACTTCCCTCTATTTCATTTTGCTATTATTTTAAGAATCGGCAGCGTTATAATCTTCATTGAGTGTCTTATCAGCTAGAGCTAATTTATTTCAACGTTTGCTGTTGGTGTTGCGTGGAATGTACTCTTACCGTTTTAGCGGCTGAGATCATAATGTCGTGTTATTGCAGTGCACGTGTGGATCTCCGTGATCGCTGGCAACACTTTAATCACCGCGGGAGTGCCTCTGATATACGAGCTGGCATGTGAAATAACATTCCCTATATCAGAGAGCGTCACAACAAGTGCCCTCGCAATGTACAATAACGTGGCTGGTCTCATATTCCTACTGGTGATGATGATTCCAAATATCAGTGAGTAACGAATAATAGTCCCCTTATGGATGCAGTGGGACATCTTGATATGCGTCTGTCTGTCTGTCTGTACGTCTGTGTATGTGTGATAATTAAGGACACAATTTAAAAACTATTTCAAATGGGACCTCTAAAATTCGCTACAACTTGTTTCGCACTGTGGACATGGCCTGATTTAATTTCTAACGTGGTGGTTTTTAGCTCGACTGTACTTGGTACAGGCAGATCTTATGTCGTGCCTTGAGCGTCGGCGCCGGTGTCCACTAACAGGGAAAGCATGGTTAGACAAAATGTTAGAGTGCACGTATGGAAATAACAACAACCCGAGGGGGATATTCCATCGTTGATTCCGTGTATACATATTAAGTACCGTAAATTACTGAATTGCTGGTGTTTAACAAAATGTTAGGGGTGGTATATCAAAAAGTACAGCATGACCTGAAGTTTTACATGCATACAAAACACAATAAAACAAGAGGAATGTACTAGTTCTGATGCTCTGTGTGCATATTAATTACCGTATTAATTACCAAATTCACGATTTTAGTACTTTATGTATCGAGCTAAAGTTTTGCATTAATATGTCTCCTACACTCAAGCTCTTTGATGGTCTTGCTACCAAATCTAAGTTCCATTTGTTCTTCATTTTACAGATTGTAAGCTATGAGAAGCACATCTGTTTTTCAGAATACGCATAGGTTTTCATGCGTAATATGCTAGAGCTACGTTCTTGGGTCTTATCATTGCAATATCACCGATGACTCTTGCTCACTTCTACTTTTGAGCATCTGCGTTTTTGTTCACATAACATCTATGTATAAAAGAGAGTGATCTTTACGGAATTTGTCTTTGGGAAGTTTTTTTGGGATAGTTTTTACAGATATTTTTATTTCACCTTTCCCTGTAGATGTGAGCTGGACAAACTGGTGTGTGTTGGGGACGGTTTTGTTTTGTGTCCCGTTGTTATTGCTGCTGAAGGACAAATACAAACGACTAGATATGGATTTAGAAATGAAAGCCGAAGACAAATCGTCCCCTGGTGTTAGTGGATCAATAACGTCCGTTCCAGGAGCACCGTCCGTGGTGTATACACATGACGAAGTTATAGACTATTTATGAATGAGATTTAATAAATTTGTGCATCCATACATTTAGTGGAAAAGATTTACAACTGTTAATATTTTTCCTTGTAAATTATAAGGGAGATTTTATATTCCTGATTGTTAATGTTTTGAAAAAACATTTAAAAGGCTGTTTTAAACAAGGCTTTGGAATTGTCCAATCTTGCACCTTTGTCTGAGGATCGTTTCAATCTTTCTGTGATAATTTGTTTACTATTGGTTGCTTGGCGTGATGAGGAAATGCCAGTGCTATCTGAGCATTAAAGCCAAACGCTGTCCAAGTTGTGTTACACATTTGTTAACTTATAATCTTGGGAATTTTCCAGTCAACCTTTATATTGGCCTTTTCATTATAATACTCTACACGACGGGGAAACAAATAGGGGGCCTACATCAGTGGGTTGCAGTTGAAGCCATGTTCAGTGCTGTTATGCTCACGTTCTCTGTACCGGAGAACGGATACATGTGCAGAAGATCTTTCCGAACAATTCTCCTTAAATGTGCAATAAATCTATGCCAAACCATTGCAGATGTCTGATAACATAACTGCAGTCCATGCTACAGTAAGGTCGTTCTGTTGGTTTTTACTTTTATGTGTAGTAATTTCATACAATCTGTTGATCATTGAACAGGTACCTTTTTTTACCTGACTATTGTTACCTGACTACTATTTTTCCGTGTTAATGTAACTCAGTGTTTTACTATATACCCAATGCAGTGCTTTCTATGTCTCTCTTCACTTAAGTAATTCATACAGCCTAAATTTTAACACATACAAAATCATGCAGAAGCAGCATGGGAGTCATTAAGGTCGATTTTATAATCGCTGTTTTTTATGGGCCTATTTGCTTTCTTTCTTAATGTTTTCTTTATTGTTTTGTTGGGATTTATATGTTATGATTATGCATTGATTAAAAATTTTAATTATGTCATGCTGTTATTTATTATTTCTTTTCACGAAAGGTTATTTTGAGGATGTGATAATGTCACATGCCAGTCGGTACCTTGATAGCCTGTGATAGCGTATGTCGTGGAAAGATTTACACAATGTACGGTAACCTACGTTCGTGTATTTAACAGCTCGTAATACTGCTTAGGCCTACCTTACGGCAATCGAGCGCTTTGTTAGTCACCAAAATGGTGAAAATAAAGAATGCGGAAGTAATGCAGATGGCGGGTGTCATTTGACCTTGACACCAGTGCTACAGATAAGGGACGTGCAGGCATAAATGCGCTTAAAAATTAGATTCTAAAATTAAAACAGAGCGTACTGAATGCGCATGGCGATTTGTGTGTACCCCTAAATTCCCGAAAGCTGTAGCGCACATGCGAGATTTAAAGCAAAAAGTCCTGTCAAAGTCGAAAGTAGCTTTCCAAAGTAGTTTACCTACGCGACGCTCTCCACGACGAGTTAGTTTTTAGAAACTGGAGGCTACAGCAAAGGTTCAAGACTGGTAAAAAAATTCCCAGTCGAATTAGGCAAGTTACCATAGAATGAAATAATACTACAGACCCTGCTCTCAAAACAAAAAGTTGTCATTGAGTGAGTTATTGGAATAAACCAAATAGGCCTACAGGTTGAGGTGTAATAAATAAATGTAGGCCTTTGAGCGTCATTCCTCGTGTGGAAAGCTCACTTAAACACACAGGGCGTCCCCTTGTATGACTCTACCAAATGACGTGATACGGGTCAGACTAAAGAATTTCAAAAGCGTGTAGGCTTATTTTATTTCGAATAATCGAGTGTGATTCTTCCGCAGCTCAACCTCGGTTATGGTTTACCGGATCTCCGCAGAGCCCTACTAAATTTATTTACAGTGTAGTTGAGCTCTCCACTACATTTCAGTGCATGGTGACACTACATTTCCCCATTCAAAGCCTACACTAAAATTTGGTGTAGTGCCGAAGTTGTGCAGGGAACTAAGTAAGACCTTAACTCTGCACTTTTACGTAGACGTCTACACTATAAAGTAGTGTTGGGGATGTATTGTTAACCACGTTCATTTCAACATATACAGTAATTGAACAGAAGAGGCTGACGATTTGCCGAGTAGACATAAAAATGAAAATGGCAGTACCGGTCATTGTTGTGGTATATCTTGACTAAAACATCTACCATCGAAGTATATTGGTCGTCTGAATACTGTAACAACTGATTAAGTCCCAGATCATGTGCACTTAAACTGAATAATCCTTTATTATAATATGAGCCGATTTTTGCTTACCAAGCGTATTTATAACACCAAAACAAAAAAAACAAAAACAAAAAAAACAAAAAAAAAAAACAACAACAACAACAACAAAAAATGGAATACAGAAAACATAAGAAAACATGAAGAAACATGATGTACCCTTCCAGATTTGTCCTTCCAAACAGATACAGCATTATGTGATGAACAGAATTTTCTTCAAAATGCTGCCTCAGTGAACCAAACAATGAATGAAGACAACCTACCTCAAGTGCAAAGTTTTAACTAAGCGTTAGATGAAAGACAAACCACTTTTGTAATCATTAACCATCGTTTTATATTTTGTATTTAACTCTCCGTCTCACGTCTCAAAAACGGAGAAATTATTTTATGGGTGTCATTGAAGTTTAATGCTGTTATGTACTTAAGAATATTTCAGAAAGAAAAACTGTCGACGATGGTCTTGTTTTTGGCAAGTGATAATTATATTTGTTAAACATTAATCATAATCGAACAGACCTCATTATATATTTTTGGAATCCGTCGTGATGCACTATAAAAATGCTTTCATATTATATTCTGATACACTTCCCTAAATAGCAAGTATATAGTTGTACCATTTACACTAGTCATTTTGTTTCGGGTAATGTACTTATTTTAGGGTATATATTATGTACACCAGATAATCAAGACCTAGAATCTTGTTGCAAGTGTGATTCTGCTCCCGATCTTCTGAGCTGTTTAGCTTATAGTATGCAGTTCGAACGCGTCCCCAGTTTGGTAATGACTGTGCACTTTTTATGAATAAATTTTGTACATCAGACGAATGCCCCTTTCGTGAAATAGTAGACAAACTGGGACGTTGTGGTTGAATGTGTTATTTTAATGTGGTTGAGAATACAAGCCCCGTTATAGATACTCCACTTATTTTCACACTAAGAGACAACCCAATAAAAAATGAAGAGAGCATGGAATTTGTGAATTCTCACATTCTCCTAGTTCCTGGTGATTCACAGCGGCGATTAGGCCGACGGCACTCGTGTAGGCGTTTGAGCGGTTTACCTTCGATGGAGACCACTTCAGATGTGTATCGTGCATGGGCAATATTATACATACGACACATATTTTCACACCAAACGGCGCATTGAGGAAAGGCACGGGTTCAACCTCGCGGAACGTCAGAGAATTGGTAAACTCATGGAGATTTAGTGAGGATGAGTGGCCGATGGAACCCGTCCGTGTAATCGTTTGCCCACTTTTCCCATACCAACATGGTGTACATACCTGCATTTCTACGACATTCGAGGGAAACTTCGTCAGTAACTTGCCAGGGGAACGTGGTTTACCCTGTGCACTGCGGTTTTTCCAGTTTATAAAACAGATCACCATAATGCAGGGATAGATCAGGTTGTTAAACAAAAATCAAATAAATAAATCAATGAATATTTTGGATCCATATTCACTTTGGTGTTCATTAATGAATTTCTCGTGTTGATACGCTTGGAAAATGTGAACGGTGGTATTCTCACGTGTGACTAATTGTCCAACACATACAATTTAGATTCAGCTCATAACACTGACGTACCAAACATGTGGACGCATATTTCACTAACGATACGACCTATACAAAGAAAGTTACGATAGAACTACCAGCATATTTGATTTCATGGCACGATGGAATCTCGTACTAAGCCTCATGCACTAGTTTGGTTTCCTCGTTCAGAAGAACCACATTGTGGAATTCCACCAAACTGTCAGAATCTTGGAATGTCATTTCCACCTGGTCTGGTTGAAGGACTTACTGGACAACCCTACATTAGGGCTGGACATCCAGGCAGCGTTTGGCTATTACTGCGACCCGGTGACGTTGACCATCGAAACTCGGCCACAGTTGTTTCCTAACCTTAAGACGGTCGTTTGTGTGTCCACGGGGTTTGACCACATGGACATGGAGAAGTATAAACAGTTGGGGATTCGTGTGTATAACTGTGTGTCTTATTCCGAGGCGACGGCCGAGCATGCCTTCCTGTTAAT
The DNA here is from genome assembly GCF_032854445.1 of Liolophura sinensis. Classification (NCBI taxonomy): domain Eukaryota; kingdom Metazoa; phylum Mollusca; class Polyplacophora; order Chitonida; family Chitonidae; genus Liolophura; species Liolophura sinensis. The sequence continues at coordinate 78,361,690 of NC_088295.1, forward strand.
CCTAGCTACGGCCAGGGATTCTTTCAAAAGTAAGTATAGACTTTACCAGATAAATACGAAAAAGCTTGTTGAGATATCATTTCGTACAAATGGTGATATAGAAAACTGCAAAAATAGTCAGTATTTGTCCGTAATTTTTGCCATTTATTCCAGTCACTTTCCATGTTTCCTCTCTCTTCGTCGTTGTAGTATATGTATTTACAGGATGTGTTGAAATAGAGTTGCCAAAACTCCGTCCTTGCCTATTGGGGTTCTCTCGTCCTAGTGGTGACCCAGGAGCCTCTCACCAATGCGGTCGCCGTGAGCTCAAATCCAGCTCATGCTGGTTTCCTGTCCCGTCGCAAGAGGATGGGAGGTCCTGAGTTTCCCTGGGGTCTGCCTGGTTTCCTCCCACCATAATACTGGCCGCCGTGGTATAAGTGAAATAATTTTCAGTATACGGCGTAAAACACAAACCAACCTGACTAACTAACTAACTAACTAACTAACTAACTAACTAAATAAATAAATAAATAAATAAATAAACCCTTGTCTAATTAATTGCAGAGTTAAAACTGCAGTGGAGTGTGTCTGTAGTATAGGCCTGGGCAAAATAGGAACTGAAGTCGCCAAGTGCGCTCGTATCTTTGAATATCACTACGCCCTGCCATTTCTTAACTAACTTATTTTTATTAGTTATATATACACAAACACATGATGGTTTTATTATCTCACTGTCACTTGATCAGTTTGGCTCATTATGAAAATAGTGACTAATAGTTTTTACGATAAACTCCGAATGCTGATCACCACCAATCGCTATCAGATATAATGCATTTATATGATTATTAACAACATATCAGGCATAACCACATATTAACAATTTGTCAGTTTTGAGTCGTTTATGCTAGATGTTATTGCGGACATTGTTAAACAGTTGTGCGGCATATGTGGAGAGAGTGGGAGATTCAGTCCCATGGTTAGTGGCATAAGGTGTGTCGCTCCCAACCGTTCCGTGAATTGTCTAATGAACATTCGCTGTGTGAAACCATGAAAGACTTGTTTTCTGAACATTTATATAATATTCAACATGTTAACTGAATACTTTTCCAAACTATTCAGTATTATTCTGTGATATGACTTAGTTAGGTCTTGATCCCGTGGAGACCATGTTCTAACCCAGCTTCGCTATCTCTACAACGGGGATCACCGGTTCTTATCTTGTCACTCAGGGGACTGGAGTGGTGTTTGATTCCTGCTGTGATTATTCACTGGTATATCCAAGTAGGAAGAAAGCATTTTTAATCAACCTCTTACAGGATGTGCAGTAGTCCGATGAACCTGAATAACATCAGGATTATTTATCATGTCTGTATGCTTTAGGTTTTACGTCAATTTCTCAGTCATATAACGACGAAGGGTCATTCTTGCAACAGGGCGACTCCATGCCGCCACTGAAGTATTATGTCGGAGACACCGGGCATGACACCCCACGCAGTCACATTATGACACCGGGTCAACCAGTCCTCTTTCCTTGATCAAACCTGTCAGTGCTGAGCACCAAGCAGGGCAGCAACAAGCACCATTTCTAAAGTCTTTGGTAAGACTCGATCAAGGTTTGATCCTGGGTCTCCCGACTTCGAGGCGGACGCTCTATACCCATTAGGCCATAAAAGTGGTCCTGTCAACCGTGTTTTTATTGTTTTACGATAATGTGTTCTTGTAGTAGCTAATCCGTCATATTTACTGTCTTCTCTCACTGAAAAGCCATATCGAAGAAAACACCAGGTATCCGGTTGGCCGAAATCCGGCCTTTTCCTAAATGCTCGAATTCCTCCAAACACTTTTTTTTATATGATTCATCTATATTACAGTGTATATTGCTGTTCCAGTCGCAACCAGACCTACTTAATTTCGACCTTCCCACTCGTAGAGATTCCAGGCTGGACGAAGAGGACGGTTTTGTGTATGCCTCCTCATTGGCTCTTCTGCTCCAGGAAATTGAGTACATTCTGGTCACATGTCCTTTAACAGACGAAACGAGACTGATGATTGGCCAGGAGCATTTCAAGATGATGAAATCTACAGCAGCTATAGTCAATGTCGCAAGAGGTATATCTTGATTAAAATCACTTCCTTTCCATGCATCGCCTTAGATAAAATCCTCGCCTCTGAATAAAAACAAGTTAAAGGTAAAGTCGTGTCAAAGTTCTATAACTGTTCAATTATAATGTAAGCGAGTGATTTTTTTGTGGTACGACACATCATGAAAAAGATAATTTTGAACTGTAGTGTTGGAATACTGTTTATAATCTTTACTCTGTATTGCGTTATGTTATATTTATTTCTTATAAATTGCTCGTTATGTGTGATGAAAGCTACCTATACCATAAGTAGACGTGTAATAACGTGAATAAAATAAAAATTGTGAAAAAAAAGCCTGCAAAGGACTCATCTCTCAAAATTTACTTTTTTGAAACATTTTATTTTGTTTTATCTCATGAAATCCACCACTCCTCAAAGGAAACGTGAAGGAACATCCCATTCAAAATTTATCCTCATAGAAAATATTTTAGGTAATATTTTTACTTAGAGCATACCAGCACAAAATATATAATATTCAATGTGTTTGTTGCATGCTTTCAGCTGAGATAATAGATCAAGATGCATTGCTGGATGCCTTGCAGAGGGAAAAGCTACGATAAGCCGCTTTGGATGTCACCAGTCCGCCAGTTCTGACCACGGATCACCCACTTTTGAGCCTCCCCAATGTCATCCTCGCAAACCATTGTGTTTACTGTACACATAGATCTATAGAAAATGTCTGCCGGGAAGCTGTGTACAAAGCCTTGGGTGGCTTGACGAATGATCAACGCCATGTGGAATGATAAATAAGCACTAAACGAAATTAAATGAAAATACATGAAGTACTCCCTCGTCCAGGTATTGTGTTTAAATTTTTTACAATCAAAAAAGTACGAATTGTCCATGAGTCTTAAAAGTTCTTTCCCATCGCTTGACATTGAATAAAATGGCCCAGATGCTTTTAGAAAGCCTTATTGGTTCCATGTTGTCTTCCTCATTTAGAAAAAAAAATCTTCAGTCCACTTCGCAATGTCTTGAATACAAAAAGTCTTTAATCTCCAACATTTACCATTCTTGTTTTGAATACAGGGGCAAACTAATCTGTTAATCCGGATTCTACTGGGAAAATACTTATGTCACATCATGATACCTTAAAATTACACAAAAATATTGATAAACCAGAGCCCAAAGGCAGTGGAATGCGTCTAGTACTCTTCTGCTTTTTTTTTTTTTTTTCGTTGTAACAAATGACCAGTTTTGTTCTAGTACAATTCACTGGGCTTCTCTACCGACAAAGGGCCTATCAGTTATTCTGTGTGTAATGGAGGACGCGGCCCCAGATCATTATGACATGACTTTAAAGAGAATGCATTGCACGAGGACGTCATATTATGATATACAGTAAGATGGTAGACATTTTCCCGAAATTTCTTTAGCAACTAAGTCGTTATCGTTTCTATTTGTTAGTTTGGTTAGTGTGAGCATGAAAATCTTATTTTGTACTACTGCTGTATGTGGGAACAGATCAAGGCAACATGTGAAGGCCAAATATCGTCATACAAGACATGTTTTGGTCCTTACACTATATAGTTGTATGTCAACAGTACAAATATGACAAGGACATCTAGAATACATGTACAGTCTGTCAACCTTTTTTTCGATCATTTCAAAATTATATCCAAATATTCATCACATATAGCAAACGTAGTTAACAGCTCATTCCACAATTTAACAGATAACTCCTTCAAAAGACCGTGCAAAACTTTGTATATCGGTAGGCCTAATAAGTTTGTTGGCATTTACGCAATTAGGAAAATCAACTAAATAAACTAATTTAATGCTTAACCTCTTGGTAACTCCATATTTTTGATAGTCCATAGAATTTATTTCAAACTTTTCAAGACATAACATTTTGATGCGAATTTTTTTGTGAAATTTTTTCTGTTCTTAGCCACTCTTCACTTAAAAGCCCATTTAATGTATCCAGAATCCTGTCTAGACCTGACGTACCACACGTAAAAACGCGCCACAACAAAATAAATAATATGCAGGAATTTAAGCTATATTTGTTAAGTTAAAGGTAACTGATTATTATCGAACTCACACGATTGTAGGCTTAAGGTACAGAGCTGTACTAAAGCATCAGGCGATGAATTGACGAATCTATTTACCCCAAAATGTGCATATGTAGGACTCCGAATATACCCGACGTTCCACATACAAACCTCGCCACAACAAAATGTGTTTGTCATGTGACAGAAATAGGAGATAAACAAATGTACATGATCATTTGTAGGCTCATGTGTAAACTTGCCTTATACAGTCCTTGTGATTAGCAGATGCCTGGTATGGTGAGGTAATGCATAATAACGATTTACTCTGGTTAGATGTTTTTTAAAGAACGGTGTCAATAAACCCACCACAGTACGTGGGCTGTGGATGCAGCCTTCGTGATCATCATGTCAATGATTGAGTTATGTTACGATTTCGTGATCGACAGCATAACCGCATTTGAAAATATTGACGGAGGACTTTGTCCATGTCAGTTTGCAATGGCGTACTAGAACCCCGTGCTGTGTATGGCCTAAAATATTGATGGGATAGTTATATGTATACAACTACATATGTGTCATTGTATTTATTGTTAAAGCTAGTTAGACTACTGATTTATTTATTTATTTATTTGATTGATGGATTACGCCATACTGTACTCAAGAATATATCTCGACGTCGGCCAGTATTATGGTTTGGAGAAATCGGACGAAGCCCGGAAATCCACGACCTTCCACTGGCAACCCTTCCCACGAACGGCCGGAGAGGAAGCCAGCATGAACTGGACTAACTCACAGCGATCGCATTGGTGAGAGGCTTCTGGGGCATTGCGCCGAGCTGGCGTACTAACCACCACGAAGCGCCCTCCCCCACCCCCCGTACGTCTGATTTAAAAAAACAAGGTCGATTTCAAAATATATAAGACTTTCATATGAGTTAATGAGAAGAAGAGCGGTTTATTTTTTTTTTATTTTTTTTTTTTTAAACCAGTTTTGTTTCATGTGCATATGTATACAGGCCAGAAGGCTATTCCTTAATTGGAGCACCCGGTACCGGCATTTTATTATTTTATTATTGTATTATTTAAAAGTTAATTAGAAATAAAAAGTTTTAATGATGTTAACACAATAGTAGTCGTTCCGTTTCACGTGATACTAGGGTAAGTTAAGTTTCAAATTAAATGGGCTGTATATTTTCTGTTTCTATATTATATTAGGACTGTTTGGATCAAATTTTTGGTTTCCCTGCAAACGGACTTAAACGAACCAGTTTCAGCAAGGTGAATAATAAAAATCATATCCACAAGGATTTCAGATTTGGTATAAAATAATGCGTATGTCCTTATGGGGATAAGCACTTCCATTTTAAACAAGTAGTCGGAGAGATTTCGGGTTTGATTAGAATTAGAATTCTGCTTGTCATACTCATTTTTTGTTATTTGATAAACGCACTTTATTTCTGTTTACCAGAGTTTTGCTTGGGGAATCAATCGTGTGCACGCACAGACGTTTTTACCTGAATGTTTTTAAGATGAGTATTTAAAAGGAGTGAAATAAAAAGGAATTAATTCTTTTTGATGTAGTCAGCTGTACATGTCTTTGTTTGGACGTTGAGGATATGGCGTGGCGTCTTCACAATGACAGAAAAACAAAATAACCAGAACTACTATGTTTTCAGATTTCTGTTCATCACCTGGGAAAAGACTAAAGTTCTGAATTAAATATGGAGGAGCGAAAGCCTCTGTTGACAGATGTCTTGGATGAACATGACAGTTATTCAATTCAATACAGCAGTATTAACAGCAGCGTGTCAGAGGAGAGAAGTGTCCCGGTACGCTCACTGGAAGTTAAAGTGTACAAAAGAAGGTTCTACATACTCTTCATGTTTTCCATGTCCACCTTGGCTCAAGCCGCCGTATGGAACACATGGGGACCAGTGTCCCAGTCAGCCAAGCAAGTGTTTGGATGGACTGACGGGGACATTGCCTTGTTAGCGAATTGGGGACCCATTTCTTTCATCATTTCTCTCTACCCGTTTTCATGGATCATGGATGTAAAAGGTACATGTAAGGGCTCTGTAGGTTTTAATTTATTTACCTACCAATTTGGTTAGTGTTTTACGCCGTGATATAATTTTTTTTCAACTATAGGCGACTTGAGGGCTTTGAGGTTTATGTGCGTTGGAATTTACATCTATTAGGTCTAATACTCGTGATGAACAATATTTGAAGATCTGTTTATAACGTTGAGCGTTTTAGATAGGTCACACTCAAGCTGGTGAGTTTTATTTTCGCTGTGTGTTTCATATTTGTCCCTCGTACTTCGCAGGATTACGCTGGGCGCTTATCAGCTGCAGCTTTGTGGTGGCAGCCGGGGCGGCGCTCAGGTGTATAACATTCCAGCAACCTTATGCCACCTGGTGAGTACATGGTGGCAGAGTTATACAGAGGCAGTGCTACTATCGGGATTATTTGGGATCGATATTTTCTAGGTATTTTCACAGATTTAGACGCCACTTTCGCAAAAGTTAGTAAGTCATATTTCCAGAAACTCTATACCCTAAAAGATGTTGTCTAGGTTTCAGTGCCATAAGGCGACGTGATTTACGGGAAAATTACGAAAAACATGATTTTTGAAAGGGGCTCACTGTGCTAAAATTCGTCTGACATCATTCTGGGTTTAAAATCAGTGACCTCAGAGTCAGGTGTGTAGTCACCGGTAATACATTTCCACAATGTTTTGTGAGAAGTCTGTTGGCCGAGTGTATAGACTGTTGACATTCATTGCTGGCGTTTAGGGGCCTGTAGGTTGGGGGAGGGGGTGGAATGGTCGGCAGGCTACAGGCGCGGAGTGATCTCCAGAACCTATGCTACACCCAGAAAGTGTAAACCCCAAAGATGGGTAATAGTGTTACCTAAAGCCATCTGCTGAATGACAGCCACATATCTCTGCAGACACCTGTATGTCTCTCTCCAAACTTGCTATATCATTTATACACTAACTGAAAATCTGAGGGACATTATCTCGGAATGTACATATAATCTGTTAATCGTAAAGTAACTACATTCGTAACCGTTTCTCAGCGTCTTTTAACATTGTTTCACACTCGAATATATATGGGACAAAAGTAATTTTGTCCTATGTTTAAGAGGCTTTCATCTTCTTGCGTGAATTTTGGCATCTCCAAATGTGTAATCCCTGCTAGGTCTAAGTGATGTCGGGGGGCGACCATATTTGGATTGTGTGTTTTAATTGTCGCTGGTCGCTGCGTTAATTGGTCGCTGTAAACAACAGTTTTGTTTGATATACATGTAACTATAAAAGGCGGGCTGAATTCAATTTTTCATATTCTGTAAATTACTGCCTCGAGTCTTTATCAACATTTTTTTGGTTAGAGCCTCCATTCGTCTATTTTATAATTAGGGTGTGGAAGGTATAGTACGACTTTTTCTGCACGAAAAGATGCGTGCAGCTCATTATAACTAAACTATTCTCCGACATCTTTCAGCCATATATCCAGCCCAACAGTTGGTGAATGGTTTTAAAATTCTTTGAAACGTAGGACTGCTTCCTGCATACAAGGTGATAACCAGTGTTCATGCAGGGAATGTATTTATTCCAATTTTGTCGCAGGTTGATTCACGGAGGCCAGTTTCTTAATGGCCTCGGAGGCCCTGTTGCCATGGCAGCATGTACGGTTGTATCGTCGACATGGTTTCCACCGAACCAGCGAACTACATCAACGAGTATTGGCAACCTGCTCAATGCTGTTGGTGTGGCAGTCTCTTTTATAATAGGTATATGGTCAAGAGGTTATCTGGTATCATTAACATGTATTTATTCTCCGTACATCCTCATTATAGAGTCGTGTGTTTGTATCAGTATCTGGCTGTTGCGTGCACCGTTAATAGAAATATATAATTAAAGACGCACAGTATAGAGAGAAAAAACAGAGCAGGGGCAAAGTGTGATAGCTGGCAAATAGTCACACATAATCGGTGAAATAGGGCTTCTTGTCAATTCTTCTCGGTTAGGATTTTATTGCAACTTTTCATGTAATTCCCTAAATGGCTCCATGGCTTAAGCAGACTTAGGGGAAAATAGAGTTATGCTAATTGCAATTTATTTGACGTCACTGGTCTAGAAATACTCAGTTGCTGTGTTGTGTTTAACATACAATAAATACCTGGGAATACCTAGTCCACCAGCAAACACATTGATTTATTATTAATTTCATTGTGGTTTACGTCGTACTCAAGAATATTTCACTTATAAGACGGCGGCCAACATTATGGTGTGAGGAAACCGGGCAGATCCCGCGGGAAACCCACGACCATCCGCAGGTTGCTATAATACCTTTCCACATACGACCGGAAAGGGAGCCAGCATGACACATTGAAATTTGAATTTTTGCAGCAAAATGAGAGCCGTGTTGTTGTTGCATAGTTAACATGCATCCTTTGCAGGTGACTGTAATTGTGCAGTTATTACAAGCACGTCGAGCCCCGTCTCTGTGAGTGAAAAAGTGTGCTTGTCATGTTGGCCGTACGTGATAAGGTCTGGTCAGCAACCTGCGGATGGTCGTGGGTTTAGCGCGGTTTCCTGCCAGCATAATGCTGGTCGCCGTATAAGTGAAATATTCTGGAGCACGGCGTAAAACACAGTCAAATAAATAAATAAATAAATCCTCATGTAGGAAAATCCCCCTGTCAATCTTTGGTGTCTATAAGCCAGCAAATATATTCATATACTATAGTTAAGTTCTTAGCGAAATTGTTTACCTGTGCATGTTGTCTGGGAGAAATGGGCGTATATTAATTAATTTTCTGTTGTCTGACATAACGTTTTTGGAATATTTGACAATCTTAAGTTATATGTCTGAATATAAATTCTCTTCTGTTGAATCACAGGTCCACTTCTGGTGCCACAGCATTCTCCATGTACACCTTCCAACAGCAGGTAGCCAATGACAAGAGAGTCAGGAAGTGTTTTTACACATGCAGTAATAGACACATAAATCTTAATGTCATTCTCACACAATAATATGTAACAAGCTGATCTTTACTTTCGTGTAGTACTGATAATAGACATAAGCTTTAATGGTCTTTTGACAGTATACTGGCGCTGAAGAAGTAATTCCTGTCATTATTTATCAACAAGAATATGTTTCGCCATACTCAAGAATATTTTACTTATTCGACGATGGCCAGCACTGTATGGTAGGAGGAAACCCTCGACCATTCGGAGGTTTTTAGCAGACCTTACCATATACGAGCAAAGATGAAGCCAGCATGAGTTAGACACTCACTGCGATCGCATAGGTGAGAGGCCCCAGGGTGATTTTGCTGCGCTAACACGCTAGCCATGAGGCCAGGGTGGGTTGGTATAAAAGTTAGTTTATTTAAGACCTAGTGTAATTGAACGTAATAAAATGAATGTAATTGCCAGACAAATAAATTTTAGATACTTTTCTGTACACATTTTTAGTGACCTGAACATAAGCGAATCGTTGAAAGCTGAGACAGACAGTGGGGACTGTTTCAACGCATCCGACAATACGGGTCAGTATTTGTTCATTACTCTTCCTTTCCTTTGTTCATAAATGACTTCATATATTCATTTTACTCTTTGTAATGCAAAAGCATTTTCCAGCAAAGGAACCTTGTAAAGAAGTTTTACTTTAACGTTTTTGAACTCTTTTTATATATATACAGCAAACTTCCAGGAGATGAGGGATGGCATAATAAAGTTACAGTACATCGGTATGTAATTAATTGTATTCGGATTTTATCGCCGTGATATGTGTGTCTAAAATACTGCCAACGTGGGGTAATTTCCAGTCATACATTCATTCTGAGCATTCTTATTATGTTTCTTACGTCAAAAACTGTTTTCAACGACCATAAAATGGAAATATATTATTGAAAAAATATCGGTGATATCCGAAGTATGCAGGCGTATTCCGTGGATGTATACAGGATAGAATTTTATTTAGGCTTGTCAGCTGTTAAGGTCATTCAGAGACAAGTGGCAGGTGTATCCCTTTGACGATCTGAAGATGTACTGCCTTTTGCCCAGATCTGATAGAGTTTGCATGCGCGGTGATCTGGGTTTTCACTGACAAGGTTTTTCACTTGACTAAAATCCTAGACATTTGTGAAGATACCTAAGTGAAGTCAATCTTCGGACTTCACGAACCTGACAAGGTCTGTTTCTGCAAACTACTGTAATTGTTGCCAAAATTTGGACCCCATATTGCGACAAACCATTCGAAGATGGGTTGCATCAACGACATGTTGCGTTTTTTTTTTCGCTGAAAAGCTTAAAAAATCTGGGTTGAATTCCATAAACGAATGATAAGCGCTGGAGGCGTTATACCAGGCATTATGGCTAGAGAAACTGTATATATTTATTTGATTGGTAATTAAAATCCTACTCCAGCAGATGGTCATGCAGGTTTTATGGATGGTTAGGGTGGTGGAGCGTTAGAATCTGTAAGTAAATCACTGCTCTTCACCACGTACTTGACAAGCCTTCTGACTTAATGCCGCATCCTAGAGCTAGTTTCAAGTCTGTGACATCAATGATTAAGGGCGACTAGGCTGCCATAATCTAGTGTTAAACATTGTTTTGGAAATGGATCATGCGATTATCGACTTGGAACGCCCTTTACGGACTACGAATGGTATATAAATGTCGGACATGATGCTTATATATAACAACATGGCTTTAGTTGACTGAGACATTGGGGGTCCCACATACTGTTGTGATGGCGTGGCTGTCTTCCTGCGTATGCCAGCCTCTCGACTAGACCGAAATATGACTAATTGTAACTGAAGTAGTGAGAGGTCTCTGAGGAAATTGACTGTTAATCGTTGATTTAAAGTTCTTGCAAAAGTGAACAGGTTCCAGCCAAAACCTGTATAGCTGTGGACCAAACTGTATAGGGCAATTGAGGGAGAATGAATGTAACTTGGGTCGATCTCATCCACATCGTTATTAGACATATTGCGCCAATGCGATTGGTCAAGGTGTCCTGAGTCTTACACAAGTACATTTTACTGTACCGTCTAAAGTTACGTATTTTCACCTCAGAGTGCGGGTTTTGCGTGGCTGTATTCTTGGGAATACTTTTGTACTTTCCGGCCAAGCCTCCATTACCACCAAGTACGACGGCCTCGGTAAAGAGAGTGGACTTCAAGACGGGTACTTTGGCATTGTTATGGTAAGGAAGTAGTTAAGGGCAAATAGAACTTGCAGCGAATTGAAAACATATCAATTCATAGATTTAATCCACCAATAATAACTTTGTTTTATATATATGTATATAGACATCAAAAAGTGCCGCACCTGGATCATTCGGTTTCAAGTGCAATTATCAACTATTTTTCACATCCGGTTGTTCATTCATTCAGACACACGTGTTTCCCTCATTCATCCAGACACACGTGTTTCCCACCTTCATCCAGACACACGTGTTTCCCTAATTCATCAAGACACAGGTGTTTCCCTCATTCATACAGACACTCGTGTTTCCCACCTTTATCCAGACACACGTGTTTCCCTAATTCATCAAGACACAGGTGTTTCCCTCATTCATCCAGACACACGTGTTTTCCTGATTTATCCGGAGACACTTGATCGCCTCATTCATCCAGGCACACGTGTTTCCATCATTCATCCAAACACTCGTGTTTCCCACCTTCATCCAGACACACGCGTTTCCCTAATTCATCAAGACACAGGTGTTTCCCTCATTCATCCAGACACTCGTGTTTCACACCTTCATCCAGACACACGTGTTTTCCTAATTCATCAAGACACAGGTGTTTCCCTCATTCATCCAGACACACGTGTTTTCCTGATTTATCCGGACACACTTGTTCCCCTCATTCATCCAGGCACACGTGTTTCCATCATTCATCCAGACACACTTATTTCCCTCATTCATCCAGACATACGTGTTTTTCTCATTCATACACATGTGTTTCCCTCCTTGTGTTTCCCTCCTTCATCAAGACGTTTCCCTCATTTATGTAAGTACCTGGCTTCGTATGATTAAAAAAATCCTTCACAGTGGCCTACATCCAAATTAAATAAATAAGCATTGTTCTACCTGAAAAGTCGTCACTATATACACCATGGTGTGAATAATTTGAGGTGCCTTTGAATAATCAGTTAATTTTTACATTGGTGTTTTGGTATCCTTTTTTTATTAGTCACATCCAATTTTGGGTAATCTCGTCCATCTACGGCGTGTGTTTGGGAACGATTAACTGCTGGATGTCTGTACTTGATGTAGTCCTTAATCCACTGGGCATTTCTCAGGTATGTAACCCTTAGTGTATTGTATTGAGCGGAAATTACCGTTTGTTTGACAGGGGTGGTTGTTGTGGTAGAAACCCGTCAATAATTTCTGTCTGAATTCGCTTCCAGGAAACAGCAGGCTGGATGGGATTCTACTCTATTATTGGTGGAACAATAGCTGGGTTCATAGTCGCCATGTAAGTCTTGATTTCGAGAATTAAAATACCTTGTACTATGTATTCCATATAAACATTCAGGTTATATAATTTGTTAGCAAAAACAATGGATGCGATGACAGGAATAACGTCGACTCACCTTTTGTTCTCCTGAAACTATTAATATGTGTAAAGGTTATTCATTATTAAACTGGACGAACTAGTTTATTCATTTGAGTAAGTGTCTTAGGCTGTATTCAAGAATATTTGGTTTTGAGAGGTGTATGGGTAGAAGAATCCGGACAGAGCTCGGAGAGAACACCGCACCACACCAAATACCTATAGGCAAGCTTGCTGACGTAGAACCACATACGATCTAGTGGGCAGAATGTAAACAAACGGTCTATTGATCAGTGGGGTGTCGTCTTTGACAAATCTGAACCGTAATGGTTATTCCAGTGAGGACTAAATTTCCAGTAACATGGTAAAATGGTTATCAAGGATGATCAGCGTGAAGGTCACGCATGCTTATTAAATAGCTATACATTGTCATTTACCAGCATCTTGTTAATTTTAACCTTGTTAACTTAGGGTTGCTGACATATTTTCTAAGCGGATGAAGTTGATTCTGGTGGCACTGTACTTAATGGCGGGAGTTAATTTTCTCTGGCTGGCACTTATCTCGGGGCAATACATTCCCTCCAACAGCAGTAAGTGTACACAGCTCGAGGCTGTACATACCTTCCAATAGCAGTTGTACATACCCTTCAACAGCGGCAAGTTTACACAGCTTGCAGCTGTACCTATCCTCCAATAGCCGTAAGTGAACACAGCTCAGACCTGTACATACCCTTCAATAGCGGTAAGTGGATACAATTTTGGGGCTCTAATACCCTCAAGTAGCGGTAACTGTGCACAGCTTGGGGCTGTACATACCCCCCAATAACGGTAAGAGTACATTCCACGAAACGGTTCTTACTCTCCAAAAGCGGTAAGTATACACGGCACGGAACAGTTGATACTGTCCAGTAGGGAGAGGTGTACACAGATCGGGGCTGTACGTACCCACTAGTAACAGTAAGTACACACCTCTTGGCTGTACATACCATCTAACTTTGGTAAGTGTACACAGATTGGGCCTGTACATACGTCCAATAGCGGTAAGTGTACACACCTTGGGGCTGTACATACCCTCCAATAGCCGGAAGTGTACACAGCTTGAGACTGTACATCCCCTTCAGTGACGATAAGTGTAAACACCTCGGGCCTGTACTGTCCCCCTATGACGGTAAGTGTGTACACAGCTGAAGGCGGTTCATACCCTTCGTTATTGGTAAGTGTACAAAACCTTCTGAAGCGGTAGTGGTAAGAGTATAAATCTCGGGGGAGGGGGAGGGAGGGGGTTGATACCCTGTACAGATTTATTATTGTGTTTATATTGTACTTCCCTCTATTTCATTTTGCTATTGTCTTAAGAATCGGCAGCTTTATAATCTTCATTGAGTGTCTGATCAGTTAGAGCTAATTTATTTCAACGTTTGCTGTTGGTGTTGAGTTTGGGCGGCTGAGATCATAATGTCGTGTTATTGCAGTGCACGTGTGGATCTCCGTGATCGCTGGCAACACTTTAATCACCGCGGGAGTGCCTCTGATATACGAGCTGGCATGTGAAATAACATTCCCAATATCAGAGAGCGTCACAACAAGTGCCCTGGCAATGTACAATAACGTGGCTGGTCTCATATTCCTACTGGTGATGATGATTCCAAATATCAGTGAGTAACGAATAATAGTCCCCATATGGATGCAGTGGGACATCTTGATATGCGTCTGTCTGTCTGTACGTCTGTTTATGTGTGATAATTAAGGACACAATTTAAAACTATTTCAAATGAGACCTCTAAAATTCGCTACAACTTGTTTCTCACTGACCTGTTTAATTTTTTTAACGTGGTGGTTTTTAGCTCTCCTGCACTTGGTACAGAACTTATGTCGTACCCTTAGCGTTAGCGTCGGTGTCCACTAACAGGGAATGGAATGTTAGACACAATGCTAGGGGTGGTATATTAACTGGAAGTGCTGGAAGTATTCAGATCAGGATTTTCACATATGGAAATAACAACAACCCGAGGGGGATATTCCATCGTTGATTCTGTGTATACATTTTAAATACCGTAAATTACTGAATTCCTGATGTTTAACAAAATGTTAGGCGTGGCATCTCAAAAAGTACAGCATGTATTGACCTGAAGTTTTACATTCATAGAAAAGACAATAACGCAAGAAGAATTTTACAATTCTGATGTTCTGTGTGCATATTAATTACCGTAAATTACCAAATTCACGATTTTAGTACTTTATATATTGAGCTGAAGGTTTACATTTATGTGTCTCCTGCAATCGAGCTCTTTCGTAGTCTTGCTAAGTTCTAACTGTATTGCATTTGTTCTTCATTTTACAGATTTTTAGCTATGAACAGCACATCTGTATTTTAGAATACACATAGGTTTTCATATATAATATGCTAGAACTAGGTCTTGTGCGGTGTTCTTGGCTGTTATCATTGCAACATCACCGATGAATCTTGCTCGCTTCTACTTTTGAGCATCTGCCTTTTTCTTCACATAACATCTATGTATAAAAGAGAGTGGTCTTTATGGAATTGGCCTTTGGGAATTTTTGGGGGACAGTCTTTACATATATTCTTATTTCACCTTTCGACACAGATGTGAGCTGGACAAACTGGTGTGTGTTGGGGACGGTTTTGTTTTGTGTCCCGTTGTTATTGCTGCTGAGGGACAGATACAAACGACTAGATATGGATTTAGAGGTGAAAGCCGAAGACAAAGCGCCCCCTGGTGTTAGTGGATCAATTACGTCCGTACCAGGAACACCGTCCATCGTGTATACATGATGTTGCCATAGACTATTTATAAATGAGATTTAATAAATTTATGCAACCATACAGTTAGTGGACAAGATTTACAACTGTTAATATTTTTCCTTTTATATTATATTGGTCGGTTTTGTAAATTATAAGGGAGATTTTATATTCCTGATTGTTATTGTTTAAAACAAAACATTTTAAAGGCTGTTTTAAACAAGGTTTTGAAATTGTCCAATCTTGCATCTTTGTCTAAGGATCGTTTTAATCTTTCTGTGATAATTTGTTTACTATTGGTTGCTTGGCGTGGTGAAGAATTGCTAGCACTCTTTGAGCATTAGAGCCAAACGCTGTCCAATGTGTGTAACACCATTTTAAACTTATAATCTTGGGAAATTTCCAGTCAAATTTTATATTAGCCTTTTCATTTTAATACTCTACACGTACGGAAAAACAAATAGCGGGCCTACATCAGTGGGTTGCAGTTGAAGCCATGTTCAGTGCTTTTATGCTCACGTTGTCTGTACCGTGCAGTGGAACGGATACATGTGCAGAAGATCTTTCCGAACAATTCTCCTTAAATGCACAATAGGCTTATACCAAACCAAGGTAGATATCTAACATAACTGCAGTCCATGCTATAGTAAGGTCGTTATGTTGGTTTTTAATCTGATGTTTAGTAATTTCACACAAACTGCTGATCATTGGACAGGCACATTTTTTACCTGAGTATTTGTTTTCAGCAAAAGTCTGTGTAAGTACAGTGGTCTGCTAAATCATGTGATACTTGAAGGACCAAACAGAATGATGTGATATATTGGTTATGTGATCTGAAATAGTACTATTACGTGTATTTCTCGAGTGGGGTCGGCGCGTATAAGCCGTGTATTCAAAACAAGAATGGTAAATGTTGGAGATTAAAGACTTTTTGTATTCAAGACATTGCGAAGTGGACTGAAGATTTTTTTGTTCTAAATGAGGAAGACAACATGGAACCAATAAGGCTTTTTAAAAGCATCTGGACCATTTTATTCAATGTCAAGCGATGGGAAAGAACTTTTAAGACTCATGGACAATTCGTACTTTTTTGATTGTAAAAAATTTAAACACAATGCCTGGACGATGGAGTACTTCATGTATTTTTGTTCAAGTTGTTTTAGTCCTTATTTATCATTCCACATGGCATTGATCTTTTGTCAAGCCATCCAAGGCTTTGTACACAGCTTCCCGGAAGATATTTTCTATGGATCTATGTGTACAATAACCACAATGGTTTGTGATGATGACATTGGGGAGGGTCAAAAGTGGGTGACCCGTGGGAAGAACTGGCGGACTGGTGACATCCAAAGCGGCAGATCGTAGCTTTCCCCTCTGCAAGGCATCCAGCAATGCATCTTGATCTATTATTTCAGCTGAAAGCATGGAATGAGCACATTGAATATTAAGTACTCAGTGCTGGTATGTTCTAAGAAAAATATTACTTTTTGAGGATAAATTTTGAATTGTATATTCCTTCACGTTTCCTTTGAAGAGTGGTGAATTCCATGAGGTCAAACAAAATAAAATGTTTTAAACGGGTAAATTTTGAGTGATGAGTCCTTTGTAGACTGTTCAGGTAATAACATGTTTACATATGGTATACTTATGGTATGGTTTTTATTCAGTGGCGAGGATTTTATTTAAGGCGATGCATGGAAAGGAAGTGATTTTAATCAGGATATACCTCTTGCGACATTAACGATGGCCGCTGTAGATTTCATCATTTTGAATTGCTCCCGGCCAATCATTAGCCTCGTTTTGTCTGTTAAAGGACATGTGACCAGAATGTAGTCACTTTCCTGGAGCAGAAGAGCCAATGAGGAGGCATACACAAAACCGTCCTCTTCGTCCAGCCTGGAATCTCTACGAATGGAAAGGTGGAATTTAAGTACGTCTGGTTGCGACTGGAACAGTAACATACACTGTAATATGGATGAATGATGTAAAGAAAAAGTGTTTTGGGGAATTCGAGCCTTTAGGGAAAAGACTGATTTCGGCCAACCGGATGCATGGTGTATTCTTCAATATGGCTTTTCAGTGAGAGAAGACAGTTTCATGGTTTCACACAGCGAATGTTCATTCTCTCTCAACTCACGGAACGGTTGGGAGCAACACACTTTATGCCACTTGCCATGGGACTGAATCTCCCACTCTCTCCACATATGCCGCAGAACTGGTTAACAATGTCCGCAATAACATATAGCATAAACGACTCAAAACTGACATATTGTTAATATGTGGTTATGCTTGATATGTTATTAATGATCACATCAATGCATTATTTCTGATAGCGATTGGTGGTGATCAGCATTCGGAGTTTATCGTAAAAACTATTAGTCACTATTTTCATAATGAGCCGAACTGACCAAATGACAGTGAAATAATAAAACCATCACGTGTTTGTGCATATACAACTCTAACTATTAAATAGGTTAGTTAAGAAATGGCGGTACGTAGTGTTATTCTTCATTACAAATTCACGTCCACTTAAAATCCTGGCCATTCATTACCTGGCCCGCCTGTTGTGGTACAGGATGCGCGTGTCAAAGATCCGAGCGCACTTGGCGACTTTAGTTCCTATTTTGCCCAGGCCTATCACGCCGAGGGTGGATCCAGACAGCCCAGGGGCGGGGTCTGTCATACTACCGACACATTCCACTGCAGTTTTAGTTTCCTGTACTTCTGCAATTAAACAGGCTAGGATTTATTTATTTATTTACTTTGGTTTATGTTTTACGCCGAATACTGAAAATTATTTCACTTATACCACGGCGGCCAGTATTATGGTGGGAGGAAACCAGGCAGACCCCAGGGGAAATTCAGGAGCACCCGCAAGTTTTTGGTAGACCGTCCTCATGCGACGGGACAGGGAACCAGCATGAGCTGGATTGAACTCACGGCGACCGCATTGGTGAGAGGCTCCTGGGTCACCAAGGACGAGAGAACCCCAATACAGAAGAATGGAGTTTTGGCAACTCTGTTTCAACACATCGTGTAAATGCAGATACTATAACGACGAAGAGTGAGGAAAGATGGAAAGTGACTGGAATAAATGGCAAAAATTACGGACAAATACTGACTATTTTTGCAGTTTTCTATATCACCATTTGTACGAAATGATATCTCAACAAGCTTTTTCGTATTTATCTGGTAAAGTCTATACTTACTTTTGATAAAATCCCTGGCCGTAGCTAGGATTAACAGGAAGGCATGCTCGGCCGTCGCCTCGGAATAAGACACACAGTTATACACACGAATACCCAATTGTTTATACTTCTCCATGTCCATGTGGTCAAACCCTGTGGACACACAAACGACCGTCTTAAGGTTAGGAAACCACTGTGGCCGAGTTTCGATGGTCAACGTCACCGGGTCGCAGTAATAGCCAAACGCTGCCTGGATGTCCAGCCCTAATGTAGGGTTGTCCAGTAAGTCCTTCAACCAGACCAG
Organism: Liolophura sinensis; assembly: GCF_032854445.1. Lineage (NCBI taxonomy): Eukaryota > Metazoa > Mollusca > Polyplacophora > Chitonida > Chitonidae > Liolophura > Liolophura sinensis. The sequence goes on from NC_088295.1 coordinate 78,380,640, forward strand.
GTGGAAATGACATTCCAAGAGTTTCTCACAGTTGGGTGGAATTCCCCAATGTGGTTCTTCTGAACGAGGAAACCAAACCAGTGCATGAGGCTTAGTACGAGATTCCATCGTGCCATGAAATCAAATATACTGGTAGCTTATCTACCGTAACTTTCTTTATATAGGTCTCATTGTTAGTGAAATATGCGTCCACATGTTTGGTACGTAAGTGTTATGAATTGAATCTAAATTGTATGTGTTGGAAAATTAACCACACATGTGAGAATACCACTGTTCACATTTTCCAAGCGTATCAACACGAGAAATTCATTAATGAACACCAAAGAGAATATGGATCCAAAAGATTCATTGATTTATTTATTTGATTTTTGTTTAACACCTTGATCTATCCCTGCATTATGGTGATCTGTTTTATAAACTGGAAAAACCGCAGTGCACAGGGTAAACCACGTTCCCCTGGCAAGTTACTGACGAAGTTTCCCTCGAATGTCGTAGAAATGCAGGTATGTACACCATGTTGGTATGGGAAAAGTGGGCAAACGATTACACGGACGGGTTCCATCCGCCACTCATCCTCACTAAATCTCCATGAATTTACCAATTCTCTGACGTCCCACGAGGTTGATCCCGTACCTTTCTTCAATGCGCCGTTTGGTGTGAAAATATGTGTCGTATGTATAATATTGCCCATGCACGATACACATCTGAAGTGGTCTCCATCGAAGGTAAACCGCTCAAACGCCCACACGAGTGCCGTCGGCCTAATCGCCGCCGTGAATCACCAGGAACTAGGAGAATGTTAGAATTCATAAATTCCATGTTCAACACGTGGATTTAGCAAGCGTCTCTCTTCATTTTTTATTGGATTGTCACTTAGTGTGAAAACAGTGGAGCATCTATAACGGGGCTTGTATTCTCAACCACATTAAAATATGTTCAACCACAACGTCCCAGTTGTCTACTATTTCACGAAATGGGCATTCGTCTGATGAAACAGTACTCACGTACAAAATGTATGCATAAAAAGTGCACTGTCATTACCAAGCTGAGGATTCCTGTTCGAACTGCATCCCCAAAAAATCGTGTTAACCAAGCTTTTATATATAAGCTTAACGGCCGTGTGGTCTACATTGGCATCAAGATTCTAGGTCTGGATTATCTGCTGTTCCAGTTTCAAACCCTTATGCCCATAAAATATCAATGACCAGGGACAGTCTTAGTGAACACAAAATCGTGTTTGAGGGACCTATGTAAGTAACGATATAGGTCGTATATATTCATCATCGTTTCTTCAATTAAATTCAAGTAACGTTTGCAAATTGAAACGTTTAATATAGGTGATCTAATTCCAATGTTTTATTTCAAATGTTCAAGAGATTTTACACTAAAAATATAATATGTACCCTAAAATAAGTAAATTACCTGAAACAGAATGACTAGAGTAAATGGTACAGATATATACTTGCTATTTAGGGAAGTGTGTCAGAACATAGTATGAAAGCCTTTTTATAGTGCATCACGATGGATTCCAAAAATATATAATGAGGTCTGTTCGATTATGATAAATTAATTTAAAAAAATTACCCCTTCCCAAAAACCTGACCATCGTGGATAGTCTTTTTTCTGAAATATTCTTAAGTACATCGCATTAAACTTCAACGAAATCCATAAAATAATTTCTCCGGTTTTGAGACGGAGAGTTAAATACAAAAATAAAACGATCGTTATTATGATTATACAAGTGTTTTTTCTTTCATCTATTGCTTAGTTAAAACTTTTCACTTGCGGTAGGTTGTCTGCCTGTGCAGCTCCCCCGCATAATTTTTGTGTGTTCAAAGGGCAAGTTGGCCTGCATGAGAGAGACACAGAAAAAGGCTTGTCAGGTAACAATAGTCAGGTAAAAAAAAGGTACCTGTTCAATGATCAACAGTTTGTATGAAATTACTGAACTGTAGATTAAAGAAACAATCTTACTGCAGCATGGACTGCAGTTGTGTTGTCAGAAATCTACCTTGGTTCGGCATAGGCCTATTGTGCATCGAAGTAGATTGTTTGGAAAGATCTGCGCGTGTATCATTACAGCATTAACCTTCAATGGCACCCATAAAATAATTGCTCCGGTTTTGAGACGGAGAGTTAAATACATAAATAAAACGAAAGATGGAGAGTTAAATACAAAAATAAAACGTGAGACGGAGAGTTAAATACAAAAATAAAACGTGAGACGGAGAGTTAAATACAAAAATAAAACGATGGTTAATGATTACAGAAGTGATTTTTCTTTCATCTAACGCTTAGTTAAAACTTTGCACTTGCTGTAGGTTGTCTTTATTCATTGTTGGTTCACTGACGCAGCATCTTCAAGAAAATTCTGTCCATCACATAATGTTGTATCTGTTTGGAAGGACAAATCTGGAAGGGGTACATCATGGTTTCTTGACTTCAAAGCCTTCTTCACAGTGCCAAGGCACTGAGAAAAGTGCAGTTTATCAGAGGTGACTGTGGCGTGTATATTGTGTGATACCGCAGACCCAGAACAATTTATGGTATACAGCTTGGAGATTCGACACCTAAATCTGTAGGATGTACAGCGGTTTATAGGTATGCATACAGCTTAGAGATTCGACACCTAAATCCATAGGATGTAAATTGGTTTATAGGTACATACATCTTGGAGATTCGACACCTAAATCCATAGGATGTACAGCGGTTTATAGGTATGCATACAGCTTGGAGATTCAACATCTAAATCTGTAGGATGTGCTGCGGTTTATAGGTATAGATACAGCTTAGAGATTCGACACCTAAATCTGTAGGATGTGCAGCGGTTTATAGGTATAGATACAGCTTAGAGATTCGACACCTAAATCTGTAGGATGTGCAGCGGTTTATAGGTATAGATACAGCTTAGAGATTCGACACCTAAATCTGTAGGATGTGCAGCGGTTTATAGGTATACATACAGCTGGTAAGTGACTTAAATCTCGTTTGAAGGATACATGAAACACTTGTTTTTTAATTTTTTTTAATATATAGCATATGATGAGGTTTAACATATAAATGTAGACAAAAGCTTCCCAGCTTTCTTTTCGGGGCGTACTAATGGCTTTAAACTAGACTTCCATACAGCCAGAGCGGTCAATGCGGAAAGTATGTAACCTACAGAGGTGACATTAAAGATGATAGATGTAAAAAGAGCTTTGTTGAGAGGAACGAAGGAACTGGGGGAAATAAGCTTCGAACATTGAGGGAAAATATGCTTAAGATAGAGGAGCTATAAAAACATATAAAATATGCTTCTAAAATTATATGTTTTTTTTGGGGGGGGCATATTTTTGTTAATTTTCCTTACAACCACATTCTTCGTTTTACAGAACCTTTTCGGGCATTCTTTTATCACACTTTTTTTGGCATTACCTTCTTTGTCTTTCCCTACTCCAAGGGTTACATTTCATACACCGGCACAAGCATGACAAAGTAGTATACAGACGGACTCTTCCCAGGAGACTCACATGAAACACAGAAAACTATTTGCGTAAATATTCAGAGCACATCATACTTGTCCACACTGAATAAAACAGTTTTTGTTACATTCAGGTTAAGCTTTCCGTTATCTTATCTTTCCCATTTTGACATCCTGCAGAGGCGTAGGAAGCAAATGAATAGTTGGTAGTGGGGCAGGGGGGTGGGGCAGGGGGGTGGGACATTATCCCAACCAGTGAGGCGAGGGTTCAATGGCCGCTAAGAATGTATTCTATGACAAAAAATATCCATAGTTGTGAAATATTTACTGTAATACTGTATGTGAATAAACTGAACAATGTTTATTATACACTGACCAGAGTAATCAGGCCTGGAGGCGGAGAGGCGGTGCGGTCATACATAGGCAAGCGGAACGACTGTCCAGTCAATAATAGGTGAGGGCCCAAGGGCAAACAGATGTGCGGAGCTTTTAACTTGAAACTATTGAAAATTTGTGTGCTAAAATTGAGATAACCTGAACGGGGAGCTAGAAGCGTTCAAAAAATCGCAAAAGGGAATTTACATCCAGCATTACGGTAAAAACCTAGATAAACTTGACATGTATATTCTTACATTCTTTGTGATAGAAAACATGCACACATGGCTTCATAAAGCATTAGTTTCGTTTGTGAACATTATCGCTTTGCTGAAAATATGCCATAAAATAGGGCAGATACCGCAGAGTTTTGCTGGGTGCTAGAGGATAAGAGGCCTTCCGAGAGAATTAATTCACGTGAGTTTTCCTTCCGTTTGAATGCTGAGTTACATTGCCCAATTTTGCAAATTACAAATGTTTAGATACCACAACGACATGACAACATGAACGCTTTTTCCCAGAGGTTAAAATATCCGAACAATACTACCTTAACAGCGCTTTTCTCTGTTTGAACAAAATAACACAAATCTTTTAACATCCGATTTAAAAAAAAAAAGTTAAGAAAGTAATGAACATTCACTGTGGTGTTTTTTTTTTTACATAATTGGGTCGAAAAGTGGGGGGCTAGAAAATATGCCCCTTGTTTCTTACGCCACTGTACTGACCATGGCGCCATTGTACTGACCATCATGCCTCGGGCTGGCTTCATCTATATGCGTTCTGTCAGTATATTATCAAGAATATATTGTAAATGTAGATTAATACCCGGTTGACCATTTTACCTCCAAGCAGTTTATAACCCTGACACATGGATAATCACGTTCAGTTAGACCGCGTTGTGAAATCCAGAGTCAGGTACAGGCCTGCTAATCAGATCTGCTATAATCACACAGCACATAAATATTGGACAAGTAATAAAATCAACACACTGAAGTGTTGTGCAAAAGCACCTGCGTAGTCTACATCTATCATGTGGTCCCACAAATATATAGAAAAGGACATTTCTCACAATGTGGCTATTCTATCAAATCGATATAAATCTACGAATTACTATTACACTTAAGATGCCATGTTTTTAGATGAACTGAAAACTGCTAGCCAGTGTTGTTACAATGCTGCTTGTATAGGACCCTGGGTTGTTGCTCTCCTATTTCTTCTTCTTTTTCTTGCCGCTACTTTTTTTGCCGGATTTCTTTCCTGAATTTTTCTTCGATGATTTCGCACTTTTGGCACTTTTAGCACTTCTGGCACTTTTGCTGGGGCTTTTACTTCTAGCTCGTGATGACGTCCCATTTTTCTCATCTTCTGTGTTGACAGTCGGAACGTACTCTACTCGCTGACCTTGACACTTGGGCTGTCAGTCATAAAATTTTACCATTAGTGACACAGTCAAATCTTGAAAAAAAAAATGACTATTACTATCTTTCGAAAGGAAACCAATCGCACAAAGTATTATTAAAGGCCAATTGAATCCTCTAATTCACTTGACCTTTTATTTATGTTTACAGTGTTCCAACATCCGGGTTAGCCACAGAGGAGTTTTATGAAGAGCAACAGTGAAGTAACTCAGAATGGAAAATTACACCATTTCGATTGATATTTCGGTTTAATTAAAAAAAAAAAAACACACACACACACACACCATAAACAACATTTTCAGCATGACATGGAACAAACTGAATCAGATTAAGAATGGCCAGCAACAAAGGCATAGATATATTCACGTAATGCTTCTAGAAGTTTCATCAGCACATGTTTCGCCAAGTTCATATGATATACATGTAGTAAAAAACTCACGTGGTTACATTTGCGGCATCTGCTGGCCTCAAACATCTTCCCGATAAAGTCTCCCCGAAGACATTCTTTGCAATACCTCGTGCCGCACCACTTGCACATGTAAGTCTGTGAAAAACAATAAGAAGGGTATACTTCTAGGAGCAATTCTGAACGATTAACTGAATCAAGACTTCGTTGTCCATGTTGCTTGATGGCTGGTATACGAATGTCGATCTGCTTTGAAGCAATGATTCGTATTAGACGACCATATATACAATGTCATCGTTAACCATAATGGAACTTACACGTCCATTATCCCAAGGCCAATTTCCAAAACCACGTTTAACACTAACTACCAAAGAAAGTATAAAAGGTGAGAAATTTGGAGCGGATTGACATAAAAAAAGAATGTTATAGGCCTACAATTATTGCATGTTTCAGAGTGGAACATCGTGATTTGTAATGTACAACGAGTGCGCATGTACAGTCCCTAGCCCCGGGTTGAGCGGAATTATAAACAGCTATGAAGTATGCGCAGTCCTAGATATTCTTGACACTCCGTCAATATTTGATCACAGGAGAATTATACTCCTGTGTGTGTGTGTGTGTGTGTGTGTGTGTGTGTGTGTGTGTGTGTGTGTGTGTGTGTGTATGTGTTTGTAGTATTGACTAAAATCGCCACACAGCACACAATATACCTAACAAATGCTATATAACCCGCCATATATACAGAATCCTTGTTTCTATCCAAGTAGGGGCCTCCATAGCCCAGTTGGTTAACGCGCTAGCGCAGCGTAATGACCCAGGAGTCTCTCACCAATGCAGTCGCTGTGAGATCAAGCCCAACTCGTGCTGGCTTCCTCTCCGGCCGTACCTGGGAAGGTTCCCCAGCAACCTGAGGATGGTCGTGTGTTTCCCCCGGGTTCTGCCCGGTTTCCTAGCACCATAATGCTGGCCGCCGTCGTATAAGTGAAATATTCTTGAGTACGGCGTAAAACACCAATCAAATAAATGAAAACCTATTAAGGTAATAAGACAACACGTATGCCAATATAACGGTACAACATACAACATGAGAGGAAACCCTTGTCGTCTCTGTAAAGATATAAACCTAAGTAAAATGTGTCAATGGGTCAGTTTGTAGTTTCCTTCAAATCCTGTGATGATGGATATATTTCTGTCTCGCTCAGAGTGTCATTAGGTTCGTACTGTATTGGTGACCATGGTGATCTCATTTTCCACAAGTGTTTAGTGGTAGGAACTTTCAAGCTAATTAAAACCTAAATAGGCCACAAATTAAAAAAAAAAGACTAATCATAGAAAAATTAACTAAGCGTCAGTCTATCAAATAAAATTTGACAGGACCATCATTTATAAACTTTAGAATATGGAGTTTATGACGTCACTGCTCAATGGTAATATATTTACTTATTTGAGACAATATCATGATCATGAAAAAATGACTTACTCTGTCCTATTTTACCTTTTTATCTATTGGACTGGAATTTTACGCCGTGTTCATTTCCCTTATACGCAGGAGGGCGGCATTATGGTGGGATACCGGGCAGAACCCAGGGGAAACCCCCGACCATTCGCAGGTTGAGCTGGACTTCAACTCATAGTGACCGCCTTGGTGAGAGGCTCCTGGGCTCAATTTTAGGATGGTTTTATCAATATGGCATTTTGTGCGCTGTTTACATGGGTGATCTCCCCTTGACCATGTGTAAGCTGGTATACCGGTATATAAACGTCTACGTATGAGAAAAATAGCCTTGATGTAAAAGAGATATGTATATAGCCATATTAAGCTCAAGACTGTGCTTGTTCAGCGAAATGCCTCCCATGCTCTTCCTGTGAACATACATGTACACTTTCATATCTCTGTAAAGCCACATGGTTCTTTAACGTAAAATGTCTATTTAATACCCCCATAAAGCAAAGCGTTCAGTGTGACGTTCGTTGTACTAGAGGAACAGGTATCAAAGTTCAAACTTATATACAACAGGTCTTGCTGTCAAGGGCTCTCGTAAAATGTTCAAGAGTCTTAAAAGCTAAGATAAGAGTTTGGAGAGAAGAAAGTGTAAATGACTTACTGTGTGGGTAGTTGTACAGCCCCAGCGGCACATTATGGTTTCTTTAATCCGTTTGAACTGATTTCAATCCAGTCAGGTTTGGGGCAGACAGTGTAACTACAGGCCCGTTACACATTGATTACTTGTTAAGCATGGTTTGGACTTGCTGTGTCGGGCTACACTATTAACCTGAGGTAAACAGGTAGTATCACCGAATTACACATACAACTTCACACCTAGTGTTCGCACATATAAACCACCTAAACCATTCATTAACCCAGAGAGTCGTATTACGAACCCGGGTCTCTTTGTAACCAAGTATGGCGACAACGGCGTCGGGTCGCTAAGGGCTGGGTGGCTCGCCAGGTCAAAGGTTACAGACAATTTTGATCGAGTGACCCTGAAAGGGAATTATTGCTCTTGGTCCACAAAACGTTACTAGAGCCTACAACTTATCACAATATCCAGGCTGGTATTCGCAATATATTGCTCTGTAAACAATAAATATTTTACGTATGGAAATGATTTAGAAATTGTGTGATATATATTACTTTAATCATATAGTATTATTATCATGTATGCCCAAGGGCGGTGTAAATGATAATAACAATTGTGAATGTACATTTTGCATGTTACATTGCAAATGATAGCCAATCATGTGCAAGTGAAGTTAAACATTGTGTGGTTGTTGCACATCAACAGGCAACAGGGGTGAAGAATCCGTTGGTCAGACACAGATTCTGTGTCTTACTTGAAACACTCGCTTTACCCAATTCTTGGTCATCATGAATACAAACTGGTCAAAGCCCTTTGTTAAAACAAGCAATGAAACGGTTTTACTGGATATCTGTCTCAATGTGCACAAAAGAGTTGTCTGCTTGATCGGGGTAAATGTATATAAATTATATTTATTTATTTATTTATTCGATTGGTGTTTTAGGCCGTACTCAGGAATATTTCACTTATACAACGGTAGTCAGCATTATGTTGGGAGGAAACCTGGTAAAGCCCGGGAGAAATCCACGGTCATCCGCAGGATGCTGGCAGAGCTTTCCATGTATGACCGCAGAGGAATCCAGCATGAGCTGGATTTGAACTCCCAGCGACCGCATTGGTGAGCGGCTTCTGGGTCAATGTGCTGCGCTGGCGTGCTACCCCTGGATCACGGAGGCCGCGGTCAAATTATAGGTTATAGTACTAAAGACATATTCACGAATGCTTATTTCCCTGTTTGGACAAACAGACTTCCCAGATACAGGGTTTCAATGTGAGCCTTTCCCTTTCTAGTGGCTAGCTTTCTATATTTCTTTTTTTCTCTGATTGCATAATGTAGAAACCAGGTCTCATTTTCATATAATCCCAGGCTTCTCTTTGTAATCAGGGTCTGTTACTTGCAAAGAGGCCATTTATTCACTGGCATAACTCGTCTTTAGAGTTATACAACCAGGGGCAATTTTTTGTTTCTTTATCCGAAGTCTGTAGTCGACTATTTATATGCTGTAGTCGGTGTGATGTAACAGGTATTTAGTCTCTGACACATCTAATTTTCACTCTTCTGTGTGGTTCGCCGAAGTGGCTTGCCGTTATGATTTATTGTATAGTTACATGTTGTTGTTGTGGCTTTGAATTCTCACTTGCGGTGCCTTGTGATAAAAGCTTTATTTAGAAACTTAAGGGTCATTTCTAGTATCAGGAAGACGACAAAATATATAGACAGAGGCGAAACTTCTGTATTTCAAACATCAAAATTGTATATGCAAACTCGCCTGAATATTTGCTTACCCGAAGTTAGCAGGATTTAATCCGAGTTAGCAGGATTTACTCCGAGTTCGCAGAATTTACCTCGTGAACAGAATTTATCTCGTATTAGCCAATCGTACCTCTGTGGAAGCTGAGAAGGGGCCTCTCGCTGCCTCTTTACCTCTCTAAGTCGCTGCCTCACTGCCTGGCTGTGTCGCTACTTTGCCCTTTGTAATACAGGCCGAGGTAGCGCGTAAATGCAGTTTACTAGGAGTGACCAATTTCTTTCGATGAACACGACTTTCTGCGTATTCAAATGTTTCTATTATCAGAAGCCAATATGAAACTATTTTCTGTAGCGGGTCGGATTTCAGATTTCAGCATATTGATTAATTTACTAGGTCGGTGAAATAATAATTAACAGAATATAGTCTGTGTTTTACTATCTCTTTTCAGTAATCAAAAACAAGCATTATACTTATTGTTTTACTTATTTATTTCATTATCGGATAACTTAAAAGTTATTTATTTATTCATTTATTTGACTGGCGTTTTACGCCGTACTCAAAAATATTTCACTTATACGACGGCGGCCAGCACATTATGGTGGGATGAAACCAAGCATAGCCCGGGGGAAACCCACGACCATCCTCACGTTGCTGGGGGACCTTTCCACGTACGGCCGGAGAGAGAGCCAGCATGAGCTGGACTTGAACTCACAGCGACCGCATTGGTGAGAGACTCCTGTGTAGCGCGCTAACCAACTGAACCACGGTGGCCCCACTTTAAAGTTAGGGAGAAAAAAAAAAACAACAACAACAAAAAACATTCAAAATTGCCTATATTTAATTACACAAAAAATGGAGATGAACGTAGGCCTATATAAAATTCCGACCATATGAGGCCATTCCGACCATATGAGGCCATTCTCAAGCTGAACTGTTCCATAACCTTCTCAGTCGTAAAGCAGTGGTAATTCACAAGATTTTCACTAGCTGTTCATATTGATACTTCTATCAACCCGCCTGCACTTTCTGTGTGAGCGTGTTGGGGGGGGGGGGGCTGAAATGAAGAGCCTTGTTTTGACATGCATGGTTCAGACTCTAGGCTGACTTATACAATATGTAATGTGTACGTAGGATAGTGTGTTTTGCATGAATGATTTTCTTACGCACCAAAGCATATACAAAATGTTCAATTACTTCGCATAGCATGAAGTTTACGCTGGGTACACCATGGAAGGCAAAAAGGGTGGGGCTTGTTGAAAACTTACATCAAGGCTATTTGTTTTTTTCACCTAAGAGTTTACTCACCCATGAAGGCTTAAGAAACACGTGTGCATGACACAGTGAGATCGCTACTACGCGGGCTTGTTATATATACCAACCTATCGACTATAGCTGAAAAGGCACGCATATGTCCTCAGACCCCCATTTATTTTCCATAAGCGACAATGTTAACATCTAGCGCTTTAGCTCAGTCCCCAAACATTCCGTGGCCAGTAAGCTTTGGTGCATACCTGGCCCAGCCTGTGAGAAACAAGCCATACAAATCTTGACATAGGTTGACCGTCAAAATCTGGACCTTTCCAAGCCCGCAGCTGGGGGGCGTGCCTAGCAACGCCAAGGGGACGTCACTCGCTGCCTCATAACTACCTCACACTTTGTGTCCTCTCGCCCAGAATTTCAAACTTTCATCAATACAGCTCATACCTCCTCAAAGTTTATACACTTTCCAGCATTTTAATACCAAGCATGCACCTGTACACCAAAAATAGCCGCCTGGGAGCGAAAAAAGACTTTATACCCTAAAATACACAGAATTACATTCGTCCCTACCAAAAAACAGAAGTTGTAATAGGGGTCTGTGTCCTATCACACCACCCAACTTTAATCAAAATTAATAATTTTTGCACCACATAATTCCTGACACTTCTGAACCTCACATGCAAAATTAGGGCTTGATACATGCAGAAAATTTGGAGTTGGATGAATTCAAGTTGGGGTACCCCCATCTTGGACATGTGTCTTTTTTTTTTTCAGGGTAAAAAAACTGTAAAGGGTAAACTTTGAAGCTTTGCAGTGGGCATACCATTCAAGATATCTCCATCAGGTCAACTGCTTTGGAAAGACAAGATGCTCATTTGCAAGAAAAGTTAAAAAATCACATTTACAGAGCAGTTTAAACTTTTCCAAAGCAACCATTTAAAAAAAATATGCATTTTTAAGAAGATTTTTCTACTCAGAGCGGCTTTAAAAACCAAAGTTACAAGCCAAAAGTGTCAAAGCATACATCAAAATATAGGCAATTTATCTGACAATTACATGTCAAAATATAAGACATTTACTTCAGCAACTTTGTGAAAAAATTTGACTGACAGTGTGGTAGGAGGTATCAAAGTGGATTGTCACAATTTCCGAAAAATCATTTGTGACCAACATCAAAGCAAGATAATGCCTCAAGGTGATGAAGACCTGCTCACAGGCACTTTTTTAGTGGATAGGACATAAGAAAAGACTAGTAGCCCTGTTCCCCACTGATTTACAGGATGAAACCCTTAAAAAGACCACCCAGCCAGGCACCCCCCTCCTTCCCCATGACTGCTGATTGGCTGACCAGCTCACCATGCAAAATCCTCCCTGCACCATTGCTGTTGTCTCACAGTAGGTTATTACTCTGCACAGTCACATCAAAGGGTGTCACACTGGCATCTACAAGAGATAAACAGAGAGGAAAAATATGAATTTAACATTTCCAATCAAGCAGCAACCAAGTACATCTATACTGGCCAGTCTGACAGTTAACAATCTACCCCAAAACACCACGAAGAGAGAAAGAGGAAACAGTCTAAATTTCAAGCTGGAAAGACCCAGGAGAGCTCAAATAACCTGTCAGCAGTTACAGACATGCTGAATCCTCAGCCTGGATGTTCCTGGATGGACACAGATTTCCAGCCCAATCAGGAGGCTGTAAGAACACTCCCACCTGACATAAAGAGAATACTACAGCTAAGACGGTGCAAGGTAGATTCCACGGCTGGATCAAACAGATATACACATGAGCAGGAATGGGATGCTGAAGGAATGCGACTCGTAGATATACAGAAAATGGTGTGTATATGAAACATAATTATGCTTGAGAACACTGAGACCGAAGACCACTGTCCACTGCCCAGGTTAGAGATAGCTGCAGAGAAAAAGTGGCGTCTAGCCTAGGCGTTCAGTTTTAAGTGCTGTGACTGTGACTATGTATCTGGCTGCCACAAATTCTACAAAGAGGTAGAATGCAACAGACCTGGCCAAAAAGCTGCGGCGGTGAACCGAGCTATTCAAGTAGGCCTCCAGGACACACCAATGGGGAATGCCTGAGCCAGATTCCTATTTGCAGCTATGGACGTGCCGTCTGCCACCCGTAGGAACATGCATCGCACTGCAAACCATGTTGCATCTGCAACTGCAAAGCTGAGCAGAGAGGATATGGCAAATAAGGTGGAAGAGGTAAAGGCACACAAAAGGCAAAGAGGAGAGGATGACAGCACAACAGATCTGGCCACAGATGCTCGCTACAACAGCATTGCCATAACCAGTCCCAAGAAACCAGGCCAAAATTCTTGATAGGCCATTTCCCTGGCTGTGGAGGCATCAACAGACAAGCAATACATTGTCTTCGCTGCACTGAAGAATAAATTGTGTTGGACTGTGTCCTGGCTGAGAGGGAAAGGCCTCCAAGTAAAGTGCCCCCTGGAGGACACGAGGAACAAGATTGGCGAGGGATTGGCGCAGCAAGGTGTTTTAGCCAAGCATGTAACCATGGACGGCGACTCCAGGTCAGCCAAGGGAGTGGAAGACGGCATTCAACTGGTCGAGCCACTGTGGGAGGTCGAACGGTTAGCAGGCCCAACTCACCTAGGTAGATCCCAGTTCAAGAAGTGTAACCAGGCTAAGTTCAGCGATGCCATGTTTGAGGGACAGGGCCGAACTAGGGAAGCCAGGAAAAAAGCACAGAAGGTGTTGAACCAGGATGTTAAGGCCAGGTGTAGCTTGATATTTTCTCAACTTATGTCTGAGCGGAGTGGAGACATGAGGAAAATAAAAACTTACCTACCCAAGGTTGTGGATGCAATGGTCAGGTGTTACGGTGGGGACTGTTCGAAGTGCCGCAGGTACGGTGTGGTTTGCTTCGGAGGAGAAACCAGCAGCTGGTGGGAGAGGTCCCTGTTTTTATCCACCAGTAAACTCTGCCCTTTCAACATGGATGACAACGACAAGAAACTATTGACCGAAGTACTGCACATAAAGTTGAGCGACAGCTGTCACTGCCAGTCATCGGATGAACACCAGCACTCAAAAGTGCGAAGCTGTCAACAGGTCACTCAGTGTCTCCTTGCCCAAGAATGTAACCTACAGCAGAAATATGAAGGGAACAATCCACAGACCATGGCCAGGACAAGTCCACTGCTGCCAAACTCCGAGCTGTCGGCGCCAGTATTTCACCTAGGAGCAAGAAAGCAGAACAACAGATTGAAAGGGTGAACCAGTACCACAAGGATTATAAGAAGCAACAGACAGTTAGGGGGAGATCACTCCGCAATACAGCCAGAAAACTCCAAGAGCACATTCAGCACAGGCTTTCAAATCCAGAAGAGAAAACTGACTATGCCAAGGGACAACTGGACAACACCCCAACAGATCACGCATACGCTAGATATTTGTAACCGCCAGTTTTGTATATAAAATATGAAAGAAATTAATAAATAAATACAGAAATTAAGCAAAACCTGACACATCTGCTTGTTTATTATTTTTAATAAGGGGAAACCAACCTGCTCAGCCTTACGTTGCAGCAGCGCCGCCTGTTATTGTTAATGCCATGCGGTTCCAGGCTTATGTGGTCCACATTTACACAGCGTGTGTTGTGGCAAACGTGAGCAATCAAGCTTGGGATCTAAATGTAACACCCCTTCCTGGCCATATAAGTCTACTAATGTGTTTTTTCTTCCATCGATGTGTGGCGGGGTCTTTGTAGGAGACGAGGCCATATTGGCCATCCCTCGTCAATGGTCCAGTCCACCGTCGACAGGCTCCGTTTTCACTATAAACACTGAAATTTTCAATTTTTGCAGCAATTTCTGCTCTAAATGTCTCCATTTTCAGGCGTAGATATACTAGAACGTTGCATGTTGGTCATTTCGGAATGCCTATACACATGTTACCCTACACTGAACAGCATTTTACCAATTTTTCATCAAAATGGATATTTTCAGAAAATAAATAGCCAAAAGAAGCTCTAAATAGGCCCAAAACACATCCCAGACATACCCATCAAAATTCTCAGGCTGCTGCGAAATCTGAGCGCATCACTATGCACTTTACATATTTTGGTGGCTTTGTCAGTACAGGCCTCAGACCCCCATTAATTTTCCACAGGCGACAATGTTAACGTCTAGCGCTGTAGCTCAGTCCCAAACATTCCGGGGCCAGTAAGCTTTGGTGCATACCTGGCCAAGCCTGTGAAAAACAAGCTATAAAAATCTTGACATAGGTTGACCGTCAAAATCTGGACCTTTCCAAGCCCGCAGCTGGGAGGCATGCCTAGCAACGCCAAGTGGACGTCACTCGCAGCCTCATAACTACCTCAAACTTTGTGTCCTCTCGCCCAGAATTTCAAACTTTCATCAATACAGCTCCTATCTCCTCAAAGTTTATACAGTTTCCAACATTTTAATACCATGCATGCACCTGTACACCAAAAATGGCTGCCTGGGAGCAAAAAAAGACTTAACACCCTAAAATACACAGAATTACATTCGTGACACGTTGGGGGTCTGTGGTCACATCGACCGCCTGTAAGTCAAACGCAGGTGGCAGGTCAAACGAGAGAGTACAAATGCTGTTACAGAAAAGCTATCAGCTCATACACTGGCACTGGAACAGACTGTCGACTGAAGAGAGAGACGGAAAAGGAAGGAATGATATATAGCTGTCTGGGATCTAGAGAACACAAGACAACTTCAGAATGGCGGAATTCAAACACAAACCATGGCTAATCGTGCTCACCGCCTTGATGTCGTTGTTTGCCCTTATACAGTATCTGTTCAACGCCTTTGCCGGTCAGCCATCCTGGTCAGGAGGTCAGCCTAACAAAATAACAGTAGTTATTTTAGTTAATTTCATTGTTACTTATCGCCTTACTCATGAATTTCTGACTTATACTGGGGCGGGCGGTTGTTAGTTGTTATGAGTGGAACTATCCGGAATGCCCGTGGAAAACCATCGACATTCGTCAAGTAATTGACGAATTTTCCTCACATATGACATACAGATATGCACATTATGCATATTGGGTGGAAGGCACAAGGTCTTCAAGGAACATTAGATTATTTATTAAGGGCCCACAGTCAGTGACAGGAGGGTAATTTGCAAATTCCCCTCACAAGGACAGGGTGTGACCATGCCCTACAAAGGTTACCGTACATATATAGTGTGACCCATGGCTAGCGATTGAAATGCAAGAATCTATAGTCACCAGATCACAGCCCGCTCCTGTACTTACATTATGTGTACATTATCACGCATGTAGCGCCGCATATACATGTATATAGAATTGTGCCCCAAATTACCGAGTCCATGTGGAGGGCCAAATTAAGATTTAATTGAGAATTATCGATATCGCTAATTCATTTATTTCTATCGATAAAAGAATTACTGATATTGATAAACATTTATTGTTATCAATAAATATTTATCGATATCAATAAATGAATGATGGATATTAATTATTCATTTATGAATATCAATATTTCATTTATCAATATCAATAATTATGTGCCATTTATCGATATCGATAAATTAATTAGAGATTTTGATAAAAGAATTAGCGATATCGATAAATGAATTAGGGTTATTGATAAATGAATTAGCGATATTGATAAATAGTGTTTCAATGGAAATGACTGCTTCCACTATGTTGTTACGCTGGATAAAACAGAGGTTTATGTATGATTCAACTGATATTGATATATTACATTTAAATTACCTTTGTGTGATCAACCGTTTTCGCCATAAAGTTCCATCAGCAAACTCCAGTAACAAGATGAATTTATTATTTATTTATTTATTTATTTGCTCAAGAATATTTAACATATACATTTGGAAACAGGAATTTCTTTTCTACTGCTAAAATACACTTCTAGTTTATTTCTCTTTCGCTTGATAAACCAGAAACTGATAGTTTACACTATATTAGCCGAATACTTTACCTATAAAGTTAAGTTTTGTTGAGAAATGTGTATTATGTTGCTGACTGGCTTACCTGTGCTAGTATTACTTCTACGCGGTGTAGGTAAGTCATTCTCCACACCCACTTTTTCTTTAATGCCTACATTTGATGATAATGGTGCAGATCGTAAATGTATACGGGCCTCTACCTCGCCTCTAGATTGGGGAGTGCCCTGTTTAGTGAATTCACAGCGTCTGCTGACAGCACTGAGTTTATTCGTGTCAAGTTTTCCAAATCCTGGGACAATCTATTGTTTAAGTTATCCAAATTACCAATATTTTGTTGTAGTCTTCTTTTAGTAATTTTGTTGTTTAGGACACGCAAAACATCGTCTACATCCGAAACATCCGACATTTGAACTAATTCAAATAACGCCAAAATCCCACGAGATGTTAGAAGGGAGCTATAAGGGCGATAAATAGCCATATTCATCAATATCGTTAATATAAATTATCAATATCGATAAATAAATTAACGATATCGATAATTCATTTATCGACATCGCTAATTCATTTATTGATATCGATAAATATGGCCATTGATCGGTATCGATAAATAAATTAGCGATATCTATAATTTATTTATGGATGTTGGTAATTCATTTATTGATATCGATAATTCTCGATATGTTAATTTGGCCCCTCATAAGTCCACCATGGTGCAAGACAGGCTGCTGATGCAATACAAAAAAAAAAAAAGAGCATGTTAAACCCCAGATCTTGCATTTGTCTGCTGTGCATGGTCTTGTATGCCTATGCCATGAACTACATTTTTCTCCACCCATAAACTGGACTATATTGACTTGTGCGCATAAAATTATCTTGTTAATGGCGACAGAGCACAAAATATACCAATATATATGTTCGTAAAGTGAGGATTGTAATCCCTTATGAAAAGTTGTGAAATTTGTTACAAATTGCAATCTATGTTTTGAGATCAACTGCAGACTATTAATACCAGTTATTATATCCGTATCTTTTTTGCATTACAGGTAATATGTTGTTCGTTTCGAGTCTTTTCTTCGCACACTTTGCCTGAAATATCCACAGTGGGTCAGTCTGTTAAAGTAAAGCTCTTGCGATTGACGATCGGCTAATCGGCATCCAAGTTTGGGTGGAGGTGGGGTGCAAATTAACATTTAATCGAGAATTCATTTCATGTTTCCATTCAGTGGAAATTATATATCGATATGAATAACACATTTGTCAATATCAATTAATCCCGGCCAATCATAGTCATGGATAATTCATTCATCGTTATCGACAAAAACGGATGTCTATTGGTAATAATAATTCCGCGACTTTAGCCGTCTAATAATTACTTATCCTCCTTGACATCTCGCGAGATCTCGGGGCTGACTGATTAAGTAAAAATGCCTGACGCTCACAATGAAATACATTTGGTGTTTTATTATTTTGATTTTTGGTCATGACTGTACACGTTCATTTCAATTGTTTCAGGCCTTTTCATCAACACAACAGGCGCTGTGTCGGATAAATTCTCCCTTGAGATCACCCCCGCTGGTGCTACGTTTTCAATTTGGGGTGCCATTTACGCCTGGCAGACTGCCTGGCTCGTCTACAGCCTTGTTCTGCTGGGCCGGAAGTCCTCCACAGGCTACCTCTACATTGATCCGGGAGTTATTCCCTTGGAAACCATTCTTTGTTACATCGCCAGCGAATTTGTCAACGTCACGTGGATTTTCCTGTGGGACAGACAGATAATGGCGGCTGCTTTCCCTGTACTTCTCCTAATATGCCTGACACTGTATGCTGCATTATTTTTCGCGCACAGAAACTTGAATAGAATCACACCAAAGCTGATTGCAGACAATAAAAAAGTTGACATTTGGCTAGTGCGGTTATTGGTACAGAACGGAATCGCCTTTTACGCTACCTGGTGTACTATTGCTACACTCCTCAACCTCGGTATTGTCATCAGTTACACTTCCGACCCACCTATTGATCAAAGTATAGCCTCCACGGTCAGCCTCTCCATACTCACTGCAGAAATCCTCTTCTGGTTCACACTGGACATCTTCTTTCTTGACAAATACGTCCGCTATAATTTTAGTCCGTATGTTGTCTTAGTTCTGGCCCTGACAGGAGTTGTCTCTAAAAACTTTGTCCCAGGAAAAAGAAATGCTATATTTGCAGTGGTCCTCTTAGCACTTGCCTCAGTGGCCTTTGTGGTCAAGTTTTTTACAATGTTTTGGCGCCATTTCAAGCGGCCATTCCAAAGCGGAAATATTACGAAAGTATCCGTTGAAGGTTAGACTAGTCTCAAAGAACGTTTTTTATTTATAAATATTTGGCGAGTATTTCCGTCTCGAACCGTTTAACATATTGAACAATCAACACTGTACTTATATTATATGTTCTTATATTTTAGTCGTTATGGCTTGTGTTCATTCCACCCTGCATGTGAATTAATTGATCAACGCGTATACTGGATTTTATTGGTACATAATGTTGAACCTTTATAGCTCCTTTTGAAATACACAGGGATGGTGTGCAGATGAGTTTACAGTGTGCTGTGTTCTGAAGTGTTGACACTAACGTTGTGAGCGATTGAGCCGTGCAGTGAAAGTGTTTTGATTACAGTTGTGTTCGGTAGCTGAGCATGAGGTTCGAATCTAGCTGTAGCGATTTCCGCTGCGGTTGAAAGAAAGGCAGAAGGTTGGCGATCATGAGGAACACGACATACAGGTTAATCCCGACCTTGAACAGGGAATTTGTACGCTCGTCGTCCCTCATTGTCCATCTGGCAGTTCAGGTAGACTAAGCTTCGTTGAAGATCAAACGTCTTCTGCTATCCTGGTGTGCATATCTGGGCGTCCGAGGTACGAGAGTAAATACGAAATGTCCTCATTAAATGTTGATCATTCTCAGAAGGATCAGGTGGCATTGGTACTGTACACCTAACTGATTTTGGTAACCACTGAACACGTGTTGAAAAAATGTCACTGCTGTTTATGCCTTATGAACAAATCGGCTTATCCCATTAAACATTTCAACATATAAATTCAACATATCAATGTACAGTTTATATTTATTGTGTGGTTTCATGGTATTTAATGGTAGATTATCGTTTTCATGTGTTTTACGTAAATAAAGAAATAGTTCTACTTGCACAGCCACACTGACGCATGCATGCTAATTCATGGTACGGTCGTGATATTATCTTTAAACTTTATGACTTGTGATTTATTTATTTATTTGATTGGTGTTTTATGTCGTAATCAAGAATATTGCACTTATACGACGGCGTCCAGAATATTGGTGAGAGGAAACCGGACAAAGCCCGGGGGAAACCCACGACCATCCAAAGATTGCTGGAAGACTTTCCCACGAACGACTGAGGAGGAAGATAGCATATGACTTGCCACGAGTGGGTGGTTTATTCCGTGCACACCGGTTACCCAACTCTTTAATCTAACCACCATTCTAAAAGTGAAAAATTTTGGAGAGTTGCGTTAAGCAACATTGAAATCAGTAAAACTAAACACAAATCATAATGTTTGTAATTTTGTTTTCTTTCACTTTAAGAAAAAAAATATAAGACCAAAACACACGAGGATACACTCATAATTCCCCCTATATATATATATATATATATATATATATATATAATCATGTAGAAATTTGTAATAATGAGATCCAGTTCTTGATTTTAGATGTATACTGACCAGTAATAAGATGCACTGAGAAAACATGTCAAATATTCTAGACAACTAGACGGGCCACGCGATTTTGAATTCACAAAATTTCACAGTAATTTTCACATAACTTTATTGCTTTGTCACCAAGACAAGAAATGATGAGAACAGGCTGCTATATGTATGAAAAACAACACTGATGTAAACCAAACAGGATTGCTCACGTAAACTGTGTTATATTTAATCTGTTTTAGTTTTTGTCGCAGAGCAAATCAAATATCTAGCTCATGTTATTACCACGAAAAATAATTTTCTATTACCAGGGAACTCAATTATGTGTTTGAACCATGTCGGATTCACTTTACAGGTTAGGAAATGAACACTACTTTTGTTCTGCTTTATCCACATCAGTGACAATTTCTGCATTTCTTCTTTTGGATAAGGAAAAATACAACTTACAAATGTAACTCTGCAGAAACCAGCATTTCTTATTTGAGCACACATTTAGACATTTGCCACGCGTGATCTTAATAATATCCATCTGAAGGATAAATTGAACATGCATTGTGAATAATGTTTGTTATTATTTGCTGGTTGTTGTTATTGACAAGTATGGCATTACGACGACACCTGTGTTTTTGTTAGTGCGCGTGCCTTAAAAATATGAATACTAAACTTTAAAAAAAACCTAAATTCTTTGCCACGCCCCTGAAAAAAAATGCAGGTCATGTAAGTGTTTTTTTTTTCTC
Source organism: Liolophura sinensis (assembly GCF_032854445.1). Classification (NCBI taxonomy): domain Eukaryota; kingdom Metazoa; phylum Mollusca; class Polyplacophora; order Chitonida; family Chitonidae; genus Liolophura; species Liolophura sinensis. The sequence continues at coordinate 78,401,811 of NC_088295.1, forward strand.
TTTAAGTACGAATGGTCGAAAAACAGGCGTTAGAATGTCGTACAAAATGTCCACATAAAAGAACCCTCGCCACAAAGGCACTATAAACACCACGTTCAGTGGCACGTGAGGCCTGAAGATATCACCCTGCAAAACACGTGAACTCGCGTACTGGAGAAGTTTACCCAAACGTTTCTAAAACTATGTATGGGAGACCAGTTGGGCCACACGGATCATAAAAAGAATAGTATCGAGACTTGGCGTGAAGGCCAAATTAATGTAGTTTGTCGCCCTCGGGCTATGAAAAAAGACATCACGATAAGCCCGGGTTTGTCATTTGCTTAATTTTGGATGTTTTTCTTAAAGAATTTAATTAAAACAAACAGTTCTATTGCAAAGTTCTGTAGGTATACAGCCCCGCGGGCTCAAAGGCACTAAGACCTACATACATATGCACACAGTATAAAGGGTGTGTGTGAACAGTCAGACGAACATTGTGTGGTTCACTTAAATACCGCTATTTACCACACCGAGTGATTCAGCTTGACGAGATGCATATCTAGATTAAACCACTGGAAGTCAGCTAAGGCTGTTGACCTAGATACACGCACTGCTTACACCGTAAGGCAAAACATTGCCATTTACACCACGTTTTCCTCTGGAATTACAGGTACGTACTTGGTAACAGTAAGAACTTACGCATAATTTGAGTAGTGTAAGTTTAGTGAATGGTATCTGGATGTAACATTTCTCAATACAACCTAATTACGACTGAGAACGTGACGGCCAATACTATCTGTTCACTGTGGTTTCAGATCCGAAACGCTGTAGAGATGGGCAAGTCTTCGCACGCACCTGCTATGATAGCGCTCTATGTGCTTACCATCCTCATTTACGTGGCCGCTCTCATCTTTAGCGGCTTGAGTGCTAGAACTGAAAACGGCGGTAAGACAGACCTCTAATAATTCAAACCTGACTGTTTTTACTATTGTAAGTCAGTTTCGTATTTCAGAAGGCCGCCATTTATTTTAACAGAAATATCGCGGGATCTTGCATTACATAGGAGCTGGGTGCTAATTTTCTACCAACAGCCTATGTTTTAACCTAGCGGCAGCATGCTTGCTACATTGAATATCTGTTTCATTGAATTCCTGCATTGGAAATCGTGTCATCTTTCGCAGTAACTAATAGTAAAAACAATGGAGAAACTGAAAACGTCGAGTAAAAGGTGTTACTTTGCAACCTTGCCTTTTTGTTGGCCGTGAAAAAAATTGACAGATTTTTAACACCGCGTTCAATAATATTTTCACTTCTGGTTGTTGTGTGATTCTTTCCGGCTTCCTTCATAAATAAGAGATTTTGAGCTGGAGCGTCATGCAAACGCCGACTACAGTTGTGAATGTACTGCCAATGTAATACGACAATATGAAAGAGTATACTAAGCTATTGTTTCAGGGAACCACAAGTGGGCACATGAAATGTGAAACTCGATCTGTAGGATTACAATTACGAAATAAAGCCTTCGATGTGATAGGCTGTTTGTATGGTCCCAGTGCATCTTGGAATGATACTCTTTAAAAGCGCACTCCAAATTCTGTACTAATTTTTTAATATATGGACCTAATGTTCTTAACAGTATAACCTCTAATCAAGTTCCGTTTGTACGTTTCAATTTTTCAACACTGGCAGTGGTGATTGATTTTGGACGCCGTGCCCATGAACATAACACTTACATTGGTCAGGTTTATGGGTTTACAGAACTAAAGTGAGCACTGAATACATTATCTCAACTCGCATACAAACGTATGAGGTAAAGCCGCCTTTTTTGGAACGCTAAGCCAATCAAAAAACGAAGGCTCGGGTTCAAGCTGAACAGACCATTGTATTCTTACAGTACATGGGTGATATGTCACCAGTTTGCCCATGGCTTGGGATCCAATTATTTTGGGCGGGAAACTGAAGTTCCCAGTTTTGTACAAGGGTTATAATAAAGACACAGAACTGCAACTATCTGTTTAATGTCTGTTTTCAGGGCTTTTTGAGAGAACAGCTTCCAACGTCTCGGACATTTTTATCCTGGAGATCACCCCAGCAGGCTGGACCTTCTCTATATGGGGGTTTATCTACGCGTGGCAAGCCCTTTGGTTGGTATATGGCTTCACCCTGATTTGCCGGCGGTTTGGAGTGGGTTACCTGTACACTGACCCAGGGGTGTTGCCACCAGGACTACTCCTATCCTTTTGTGCCGCCAGTTGCTTTCTCATTACCTGGCTGTTCCTGTGGGATAGGCTTATCATAGAGGCCTCAGTCGCCATCATATTTCTCACAGCCATTTCGCTGCACATTGCTTTGGCCTTCGGACACGATCGTTTGGAGAGAATCTCAACAATTCTTACCCAACATGGACAGGCCAAGGAAGTTTGGTTTGTCCGAATTTTAGTGTTGAACGGGTTGGCCTTTTTTAATACATGGGTGTCCACTGCCAGTTGTTTTAACTTCGCCCAGGTCATGGTTTACGCGGGATCTTACCCTGTTCCCCAGAAAGCCGCATCCACGGCGGCCCTCGTCCTTCTCACCGTAATCGTTTTTCTGTGGTTCATTCTGAAAAATTTCGTCTTTGAGAAAGCCCTTCGTTTCACGTACAGCCCTTTCATCGTGTTACCAGTAGCGCTAGCGGGAATCATTACAAAGAACTGGAACCGGGACAGCGGCAACTCTCTGTTCACGGCCATGCTGTTGGTTGTTGTCGGGGGAATGTTTGTCATCTCAGTGATTCATACAGTTGTCAAGCTAACTAGAGAGATAAAGCGCTCTGTTTCTTATAACGAAGAGATGAAATTATAAAGGTTTGTTCCGATGTCTAGAGTACTGTAATATATCGATAAACTCATTTGTGCATAAACGCGGTGGTCGTAAACTACCTACATGTTGGAGGACAAACTATTGACAAATATCTTTCGAAACTCTCACGACTTCTGGTGAAATCCGATGTTGGTTTATTTGTAGTACATTATATATATTTTTGTAGGCATGGGCGTTCTAAATTTGATTCACCTGTTTCACAGTTTACTCATATAAGGTTTATTTTATATGTTCTGTTTTCAACGCCATTTAAAAAAAATTGCTATCTTTTATATGCCGGTGTATCTTCGTGGGCAATAAAACCAACTTCACATTGTCACCGGCCATGTTGTTTGTATGTGTACGTCTTTACGTTTTATTAGATATTTTATCTCTACATGTTTTTGCTTTGCCAGTAAATGGGCTTATACCCTTTTATATACCCATGAATAATGCATGCTGTGTGACATGGTGTAATACCCACACAAATACATCTTTATACAGTACTGGATAATATTTTTTTCACCGATGGTTACAGCGATTGTGAACAGATCATTCTTGTTGTCTACCTCATGATTCACCATGCCGAATAACCATATCAGAATTCATAACTTCTTGTGGATCTGCTGCGAGGCCTTTTTTACTGCAGAAAGTCAGCGGCGTAATTGTCAAAGGTTTAACGTTAATCTCCACTGTCAGTATGTTCTCGTCTAGCTAGGTATTGTGGGATAGTCAAAAATCAAATATAAAACAAAGCATATGAAAATGGATGTTTACACCTGGCGGAAATTGTATTACCGTGGTCTGGAGTCTGTGGTCAAAATTTTGTTGACTTCATGCACACATATGTAAGAGTTCAGTTTGTATTACAATTTTAGGCTAAAACCCGAAATCGCTGTGTGAATCAGGTCTCGGCTATCCAGCGTACATAACCAAGCTGCACAGCTCCTCATCTTTCTGTCACAGAGTCATGGTGTAATCAGTAGACCTTTATCAGTCTTCCACACATCCCTATCTGGTATTTGATCTGTCTCCAGTCATGTTCTAACCACTACTACTCCTCCTCCACACGGTTCCCCTGTTCGCAGGAGGGTGATCTCGTTTCGAACAATGTATGTTTCATAGTTAGTGAACTGTTTATGTGGACGTTTTATAGAATTTATGTAACTAACGTGCCGACTAGCTTAGAGAATCAAAAGACCGTAGAGAATCAGTAGACCTAGCTGTCTACGTACATGAAGCACCTGCAGATAAAAATTCACGAACTCATTCATGTTATATGGAAGCCTGTTGTGAACAGAAAGTACGCGACAGAAAAAGAGTCAATAAGTTAATGAATTCATGTACGTTAATTAATGAATTCTTATACAAACACAGACAAGATTTTCCGTGGTATAAATATGACAATAATGGACATAATTTGGCTAGGTATCACTTTGTCAAGGTTTTCGTCACGCACATCACAACTAATATTTACACTTAACATGAATCGTTTTTATGAAGCAGGACGAATATATCACACAATTCAATTTGCTTTTAGATATGAATGTGGTAAAGGTCTAAGTCAGGAAGGAGTTTCAAGCACGTACATTTCTAGAGTAGTAGTTCACAGCAACGAATCTTTCCTTCGTATATGTATCTCATTCCTCACTTGAATTTACTTATACATGACAGTATATATGCAATTTACACTCCCTCTTTTTCCCCTCACTATGCTTCTTACATAGCTGGATACAAATGAGAAAAAAAAAGGATTCGGATATTTGTATCAAACTGGCTTCCGTACATTATTACAGTATCTGACTCTCAGGGCATACGACCGTGAGAAAATGTGCGCTTATGCATGACCGAATGTACGAGAAGCTCGGTCTATCCGTCTTTTGTAAGGCCACATGTTATTAACCGTGCCTGCTGTGAGCGAAGTTCGACATGCGCAGAGTGGAGTGAAAGCTTACGTAAAGGAAAATTGTATATAAACAACGTTAGGTGCATTCACACCCAGAAAACTCAAACGTTGCCATTACGCGAAGTACAAGTATACACTCCAACTCCGGGAAAGAATAAGAGGTAAGTGCTGAATGTAAAATGTTGGCCTGTAAGTGATTATTTGAGCAGGAAGATACCATGCCTTTGCTAAACCACATGCGCATACCATACCACAACACACATTCTCTGTTATGTATACCTCATGCAGTCCGAGTCTTGATCGGCCAGGTTACAGCTATAGGGCCAACTGTTTCCCTCACTATGCAGAACTTCAGCTGGGTTATAACATCATAGTATATCATATACTAGGTTTCGGGAACCTTTCGCTGAAAACATTGAAAATTGTAAAATATAATTCAGATTTTAAAATATTATTATGTGCTTGCTACTTGTATCGTGCAAGAAATCAAGGGCCATGTACATCTCAGTAACTTTGGTAAGTTTTTTTCGACTTTCTGTCAAGCTGTCTCTTATGTTACTTACCCCTAATGTACCACAGGGTGTGTTTGTTAGAACAACCAGCACAGCCCGGGGCGCATTCATAGCCTTGTACCTCAGTCATATGAAGCTATAGCTTCCATAACTTGGGCCCTGAACCCTAATGTGTTCGGACTTTATCATGCATTCTTATCCCTTCATATCGATTGTCTGAAATTTGTGCCCATGGAGAGCCTTAATTATAACCTGAGCTCTAAACAGCTCAGCTCAGTTACGGATGAACTACGTGTATGGAAATTTGTTTCATGACATTTCAAGAGCTCATGATATCTCAAGAGCTCATGGCATCTCAAGAGCTCATGGTATCTCAAGAGCTCAGGGTATCTCAAGAGCTCATGACATTCCAAGAGCTCATGGTATCTCAAGAGCTCATGACATTCCAAGAGCTCGCGGTATCTCAAGAGCTCATGGCATCTCAAGAGCTCATGGCATCTCAAGAGCTCATGGCATCTCAAGAGCTCATGGCATTTCAAGAGCTCATGGTATCTCAAGAGCTCATGGCATTCCTTCAGAACGGACATCTCGAATGGGCCGGGGTAATGTACGTGGAGAAAGTGTGAAGGGAATCAACTGTGTAATTTGTTCTGTATATAATATATTGCCATAGCAGTCTAATCATGTTTTATACTCATTAACCTTACGCTGAGCTAAATATGTAGTCGGTTTGCAGATGCATCGATACATATCGGTAGAGAGCCTACAGGCGTATAAATGCAGAATACTTGATTAAGTAGATTCTATTCTATTTTGGCACAATGCCGTCTGATATCTATTTTCTGCACTAAGACAAATTATTGGCTGTAGTATATAGATAATGAGTATGCATTTCTTTTGTTCACATGTGTCTTTCTATTTGAACAGACGACTAAAGATGGCGGGAAGCGGTCACGTGTTTTGGCTGATTGGACTGTACGTGTTGACCGTTGTCGTTTATGTGGTTCAATTGTTCCTTTCCATCGTGAACGGCATAAGTTCAATAGGTGAGCACCCCCATCGTTAATAGCCTACCTCCCCCTTCATTAACACTAACTATGTCACCACTTTATATGTCAAATACTTTATATTCGTCATTTTAGGTTAAATTTTGAAGATTTAAGGAATAACTAGTAGTTTATTGGCTCACATACTTGTACCTCTTTTCGTTTTGGGTCCTCCATGGCTCGGTTGGTTAGCGCGCTTGCGCAGCGTAATGATCCAGGAGCCTCTCACAAATGCGGTCGCTGTGAGTTCAAGTCGAGCTTATGCTGCTTCTCCTGCCATACCAGGGACAGTCGTGGGTTTCCACCGGGCTCTGCCCGGTTTCCTCCCACCATAATGCTGGCGGCCGTCGTATAAAGGAAATATTCTTGAGTAAAACACCAATCAAATGAATAAATGAATGAAGTATTTTCATATTCAAGTATCAGTTACAAAGTTCCTTACAGAAGGATTTTAGAGACTTCACTGAACGTCAAACAAAGTGTTTCCATCCAATCTAGCTCTGGCTGTTGCTTTCTAGAGTTTTGACTAGGTGATTTCATTTCTCCAAGGTGTAGTACAATTTCCATCACCGTGAAAACTGTCGCTGTCAGTCGAAACTATTCTAGAAAATGGCGAAAGACATAAGGCAGTAAATACATAAACCAAAACAAAAAATGTAGGACATCGAAGTCATCAGTGTAATGAACTATTGTCTATTGCAGGCATCTTTAAGAACTCAGTGGGGAATGTATCTGACCTGTTTTATCTGGAAATCACCCCAGCTGGCTGGACCTTCTCAATTTGGGGTTTCATCTACACCTGGCAAGTTCTCTGGCTGGTGTACGCCATTACTTTGATCTGCCGCCGAAGTAAATCCGGTTACCTGTACGTCAATCCAGGTGTGCTGTCTCCATGGTTTCTCTTCTGTTTCACATTGTCCACACTTTTTGTCATCGCCTGGCTGTTTGTCTGGGATAACTTAATCGTTGAGGCCGCCTTTGCTACCTTGCTAGGAGCCACTTTGGCCTCTCACGCCGCGCTTTGTTTTGCTCATCGGCGAATGGAAAACATCAAATCGGATCTTGTAGAGCTGTCACAGCGCAAAGACATCTTGCTGAAGCGAATTCTCGTTCTCAATGGCGTGGCATTCTACAACACGTGGATTTCCATTGCTACCTGTCTCAACTTTGCCATGCTCCTGGCCTACACGGGTTGGAGCCCAGTTCCCCAGGGTGCCGCCTCAACGGCAGCTCTAGGACTTCTGATGGCTGTCATTTTCATGTGGTTTATTTTCAAGAACTTCTTGTTCGAGAGGCATCTCCGATTCACCTATAGCCCATTCATTGTTTTGCCTGTTGGCTTGGCAGGAAGCTTGGACAGAAACTGGGACAGAAATAACGGAAACTCCCTTCTTACTGCAATGATATTAGCCGTTGTTGTGGTTCTCTTCGGAATTTCATTGACTCATACAATCGTACGACAAATCCGGGAAAACAAATGTTCCCCCCGTCTCGTTGAAGACCCAGAGTCTGTGAGCGGTAAATAGACTGACTAATCACAAACTCGATATGATGTCTCCTGGTACAAAATACTTGTCACTTTAAACGAACAAGTGTTATACTGTCTTCCAAAGCTGCCGAATTTAAGAAGAATTGTCATTGCCGACTGATAAAAACTCAGTCTCTTGTATGTGTACACACTGTATTTGTCTGCATGCTTGTATACATAAGAACATATACACGGACTGATAAAATCTGTATCAGTTTTGTTTGTGATTATATTATATTTGAATGAGGGTGTATGTGCATATTATATGATTTAAGCATGCTCCCAATGTTCTGTCCCTAATGCTGATGGTGCAGATTTGTTTATTTTTCTGCACAAGAGGCCAGTCTTTTGGATACATTATTATATTGGTACTATATGTCTTTAACTCCATTTGCATGAGTATTTTTGGCATATTATTGCATTTACGGTTACGTGTAAGCTTATCCAACTGACAAGCTTATGTGAATTTTACACTCACTGTTTCAGTATTAAAATGGTGTATGTAGTGTACATGCATGTTATGTATTTGTATTGTATATTTTGTATTTATTTAGAAGGCAATAATACTCGAATATGCAGTAAATAAAGTCTTTTTTAAATACATGTATATGCAAGATGTATTTTGTTACTCTAGTCATTCAGAATTTGCTAGATGCATGGCTGGAAATGCTCGTCAAAGGGGCCGGTCGGTACAAATCTCTCCTTGTGCTTGTGGTACTGTGATCGCATGAAACATCAGGTGTTCATCAAGACGCTTGCTTTCAAATTTAGGTTCAGTTCTAAGAAATACTGCCGAGAATCTCTCTACATAGATATCGATGTACCTTAAATAAATCAACACAATTTTAGTCCTGTCAGTTGGATAAGCTTACACGTAACCGTAAAATGTAAGTAAACAAAGAACGGTGCATGTTTAGACAGCTGGAAATGCCAAGTAGAGACCAAGCAGCCTCTCAATGCGGTCGTTGTGAGTTCAAGTCCAACTCATGCTGTTTTCCTCTCCGAAAGTACGTGGGAAGGTCTATCAGCAACCTGCGGATGGTCGTGGGTTCCCTAGGGCACTGCCCGGTTTCTTCCCACCATAATGCAAGCCGCCGTCGTATAGTAAAATATATTACAGTAAACGAATTCAATCGCATGGACACACTAGATTGGATTTCACTATCAGCCTTGGGCATGGAAGCTGTGGCTTTACCACACTCACTCCTCGTGGGACCTTAAGGACGTCATTCGGTTGACGTCATTCGTGTGGTATAACGTTTGCTGAAGACAACAAATCTTTCACCAACTTGGTAGGCATATCTGTATGCCACGCACACTTGGAAAGTTTGACAATAACCAGGTCGGTGGTTTACCTGTGGTTTTCTCAAACCGTACAACCGATCGCCATCTTATCGTATGTGTGAAAAATTCTTGAGTATGATGCTTCATGCACGTGCAATGGCTCTTTACAAATTAGTAAAATAATTCAGCGATGTGGTTGTTCTGCTCTTTGAGGCTTTGTAATAGTTTCTTTTTTCGAAGAAACCGCTCAGCTTACGGGATCGTATTAACAAAGGTCGTATGGAAAGGTGACTCCCCCAGTTTTAATTCGGGATCTAATAGAATATTAATGGAAAATACCTGGAAAATTGATGGCTTCAGTGGCCACAGAGAGAAACCCAGGTTTTACGTTTTTTTTTCATTTTTTCGTGTGTAAAGCAACATTACTCGTTACATCATTAAGTGGATGCTATGAAACTACAAAGAAGACAACATGACGTGTTCCGTCACGTGACCTGCCATAATGGAGATCCTATCCAGCGGCTAGAAATCACATTTGCCTTGGCATGTATTAAAGATAGTGCATTGATTTCCTTTAAGTGTTGAAAAAAACTTTGACAAAAGCAAACATAACACCAACTTTCGGTTTTACCCTGGTCCTCAAAGAGCCACATCCATCGCGGCGACCCCAGTCCTTCCCATCGTTATCGTCTTTAGTTGGCTTATTCTGAAGAATTCGATCTCTGGAACGATTAACACTAGGCCTTTTTATCGTGTTAACATTGACATTAGTGGAGATTATAACAAAGATCTGGAACCGGAGCAACAGCAACTCCTTGTTGGCGGCCATGGTGCTGTTTGTTTTGTAATATAACAGAATGGGGAAGTAAAGCAAAAAGAAGAGAAAGTGACGACAGTGAGATACTTGGCAACTGATAACAAGTACATGTAGCCAGTTGAACTAGGCCTCTTGTCAAATGACCTAAGCTGGTGTTTTTTCTTAGTCTATCAGCAGAACCTGGCTCTGTGCAGGTATATCGGGTGGGCATAAAAAATGGGCCGTATCTTGATACTCAATATCTCCGAAACCCTCTTACGCCAGCTTCTAAAAATTTACACACTCCAAAGCCATTATGTCCTAAGTATACAGACCAAATTTCAATTTCATCCTGTCAGATTTCTGTTTATCGGATCAAAATAGAGTCAAAAACGCATGTTCCGGACATTTCAAAGAGATGTTCTCCCTTGTTTTACTTGAAAAGGCGATCAATTCCTTGTCCGCCGCAGAGAAAACCATCTTGATTTAGCAAAACTTGTGCTTATCTGGCAGAAGGATTTCTGTGACAGTAGAGCCAGACAATTTTTCCAGACGACACTTGATTCACGCGTGAAACACGGGTGCAGCGCGCACTCTACTCAAGACAGCGGACAGGTGATGCAATATGGGTCACCGGAACGTGCGTTTTTGAGGCTATGTTTTCATTTTAACCCTGTGTACAGACTACTCAAGCCTTGGCCTTGAAATTTGGTCAGTATATTAACAAAATCATGCCATTTGAATGTATAAAGTTTGAACAAAGGATAATGGAGCACTGCAGCATCAAAGTACGGCCCATTTTTTATGCCTACCCGATATATCATAAAATACTCGGCTTTTCACAGAAAATAAGACTATACGACGCATATTAATTATGGCATGAATATAACCAATAGAGAGGAGTTAACTATTCCCTGCCAAACCGCATACTCCTTACACCGCATGTGCCGCTCTCTACGCTCACTTAACACCACTGACACCAGCATTTTCACCACTAGTAAATTTTATGCAGAAATCTTGAACAACGCCGAAGTCAGTCCTGAATCAGGAAGTGATGTCAAAGGAGAACAATTAATCTTACTTAATCAGATATCATCGATAAATTCGCTTCAGGTGTTGATTAGAGCAATGTCGTGCATACTTTACATAAAGAGAACGCGTTCATGTGTATAAGGTATTATTAGAAAGGAAGGTCAAGTCAGAGTTTTGTGTTTTCTGACACCACTTCCTGTGTCATCACTGTGACAACAGTGAGTTCGGTGTTGTTCAATATTTCTGTACCAAATTTGCTAGTGGTGGCAGAGATGGTATGCGAACATAGAGAACGGCGCTCATAGACGTATGACAGAACCGTAGGCGAGTTTGTGGTTATCCATCGGAAGATGAACTTCGTAAGAGGAAGAGGCAGTTGGTCGAGTTGCGACTGGCTCTTGTGTCACTGACGATGAAGTCTGTGAAGTCTGTGGTGTCTGTGGTGACGATGATTTGAGAAATGAATCATGGATGATGATGAAAAGATTTGAAACACTTTTAAAAACTTTAAAGATGTCCATGAAGTCCACGTTATATTTATGACACAATTGTATATGGTGAGAAATGACTTTATATCAGCTGAATCAGAACTCATATTTACACTCAACATGAACAGTTTATATGAAGACATACAGGGATTCCTTTTCGTCTATGTCTTCGGGAAAGGTGTTAGCCTGGAAATACATGTAATTACGATCTATTCATATCAGCCTATCTAGTTTTATTTATTTTTAAAACAGTGATTTCAAGTAATAAGTGTTACTTTGTAATTTGAAATTGGCTCGTAGCCGTCTATGGACGAAGTACCCTTGAAAACGAACGAAAAACGTATTCGGACATTTTGTGACAAACGTGCTTCCGTAGATGTTATGAAACGCTTGTCATTAGCATACCCCATTCATGAGTGTACAATTGCTGTTCAGCGGGTCCTCGGGGTTGACAGCCAAGGCAATTCTGCATGTTTAAGCATCACTGAATGAACAAGTTCTGAGGGCATCTGTCCTACTTTTCAATCCCCTTTTTTTAGGTCAGATGTCACACACTGCAGTGTGTGCTTCTCACTTAAGAGCGACATGCGCACATGTTGAAAGCTTACGTAAATGGAAATTGTACGCGAATATATATAGCATAAGTGATTTAAGCTAGATATCTCAGTTGTTTCCTTTACTTGCAGTGTACACTCCAGTGCTGTGATAGAGCAACAGGTAAGTGCTGGACACGGTTGGTCACTAACTGAACAAGTCATGCCTTTGTCGAAAACATGTATGTTTTGCACGATAGCACGGTCTGTAAGCCAGGTACGAGTCTCATTAAACAAGTTAAAGACAAAATCCACCTCAAAACCGCGTGAATATTTTTAATTTTTGAAGAAAATTTAAGGAAATATTTCTTGTGTGTCTCCCATTTAATATAACTATTATTTTCTCTCATCTAAGAAAAAAGAAAAGATTTGTCAGTTTACACGTGGTTTAGTCTGTCTAAGCTTTTACATCAGTGTGTCCATAACCGCGAATCATGGAGACAAACGGCTTAAGTCCATGGTGTTACAGGCTATATACTTTAGGTTGGGACTGTAAAACAGACAAAAACATCTTTTCTCAGATACGAAATTAGCTGATGTTTGTCATTAACTCGCTTCCCGGGTATTCATGGTAAACAAAAAAAAAAAAAAGATTCCACATTGGATTGAGGTCACTATCTCGTGCTACCACGCAATTTCTTACTACTCCAAAAATTCTGCTTTGAAATAGCTTGTTGGCTGATATATTTTACTTGCCCTACGCCAAAAAAAAGAAAAATAAAATAATAATCATAAAAAACACATGGACCAGATGTCGGTAGCGTTTGTTTTTATTTACTAATTTTACTTTTATTCTAAATGAACCATGTTAATCCCGTCTTTTTATATACGGGATATAGTGTGTTTGGATTATCTGGCTTATGAGAGTAATTCTTATTTCATGACGTCATCACTTCGGTACTAAAAATACACATCAGTCTATACATGAACGTGTATATAATCAGGCCAACGAATGGACGGTGTGTTCGGAGATTAGTGTGTTAGCATTCCAGAAGCACAGACTAGCATTATACCATTCAGACATAATGAGAAACTTTCTCCGGTAACGGGAAAGGTGTAAGCAGGGAATGCATGTGTGTTAAACAAATGAAATATATAATTTATTCAGTGATATTTACAGTGGAGGTTTTATATTTTAACCTCAGTGACGAGGGATGCACATGTGTTGGTAGATGCCAGATTTGACATGCGCCTTGTGTACATAAATACAGAAAGCGGGGTTGAGTATTACTACTCGCCTTATACTTTAGCAACACGCGGTCAGAGTTGAACGCTGGTCTGCTTTAAGACAGTGCACCTGGAAACTGATAGCTTTATGCTATTTACTAATAGATTCATGATATGTAACTCTTAAATGAAGGTTATAGTTATGATAATATACAGAAAATTATTCCAACAATTTTTTTTTTATATTCTACATTTATGTGGTATATAGTATTTTCAAAATGTTCTTGTTGGGGATAGCGTACATCTTGTTCTTAATCAGGTCACTCCTGAAATGTGTATACATCGGCGCAGCTTGTGATTGCACGTTTTTCTTGTTCTCTCTTGATGACATTAATGACCTGTCAAAATCTCGGAGGCCATAAATTAACACTGTCCTCTGTTGTATCGTTGTATACTTTTGTATCGTCTTAATCTGATTTCCAGAATGCAGAAAAAAGATTTTTCTAACGCGTGAAGAGTCTTGCCAAGTTCCCCACACTCTATCGCTGGAAATGAATTATTACTGTCACAGCATAGCCTATAATGGGCCTCGAAAAAAACCCCTTATTAAATGGCATAATAAACATTTTGTGTTGCTTGACAAAAGTATCGATTTCTTCCGTGAGATTTCCATCACCTCTAAACCACTGTCGTCGACTTTCTACATATAATTACATGTAAATTGACATGAAAATGAACAAACTGAGAAATTCAGTTAAGAATGTGAAGGTGCATTTCTCATGTTCACTTGATTCTGTTTGAACAGACGACTAAGAATGGTGAGAAGCGGTCACGTGATATGGCTGATTGGGTTGAACGTGGTGACGTTTTTAGTGTATGCGGCAGAGGTGTTCCTCGCTACCGTCAACGGGTTGGATGCAGTAGGTAAGAGGCTACACAAAGGCTAAGAGGCTATTTTTGGATAAAATCGATCAGTGCATATCCAGTCGATTATTTTATAAAATAGTCCACATAATTAGGCATACCTGTAACAAAATATCATCCTCATCTGCGCACGTGTAGCCGCTCAAAATTGGTAATTCCAAAAATTCTTGCTGTAGTCATCCTTCAATACCACCCTTAGTATTATTATCCTCAGCCTTTTTCACCACATCACCTGTTAGCCCATCCAGCATCATTGTTACCTGCTAGCCCATCGAGCATCCCCATTATTACCTGTCAGCCCATCGAGCATCCCCATTATTACCTGTCAGCCCATCCAGCATCCTCATCATTATCGGGCAATCCAGCATCCTCTGTCAGCACACTACCACTTGTTACCACAGTACTCATCATCCGATCCCACCCTTACTGTCAACGCCCAAAGCTCCGGTCACCACATTACCTGTCAGCCCATCCAGCATCCTCATCATTACCTGCCAACCCATCTAGCATTTTCATCATTATCTGCTGAACAATCCAGCACCCCCTGTCAGCACGCAGTCACTCGTTACCACAGTACTCATCATCCGATCCCACCCTTACTGTCACCGCCCTAAGCCTCTGTCACCACATTACCTGTCTGCCCATCCAGCATCCTCATCATTATCTGTCAAACAATCCTGCATCTTCTGTAAACACGCTGTCACTTGTTACCACAGTACTCACGCCCTAAGTCTCTGTCACCGCATTACCTGTCAGCCCACCCAAAATCCTCATCATTATCTGTCGAACAATCCGGCATCCTCTGTCAACCCGCTGTCACTAGGTGCCCACCATCCAATCCCACCGTTACTTTCACCGCCCTGAGCCTCTGTCACCACATTACGTGTCAGCCCACCCAATATCCTCATCATTACCTGTCGAACAATCCGGCATCATCTTGCATCCGTTACACAGCAGTCATATCACTGACTACGTCGTTTTAACTTGAACTTACTTGCAGTTCACCCTTACTCTGATACAAGTTCAAATCATAACATTTTTAGAATCTCATCATCAAGGATTTTAGTTTCTTCATTGGCTTAAAATAAAGTGCCTTTCTGAAAACTTAGTTCACTTTCCATCAGCTTTAGACCCGTCCGCCATCACATAAAAGAAATAATCTAAAAACAAAACGGCGTCAAGTAAGGCGAAATAAGCATTGTTTGACATGGTAACATATTAGTAACTCTGTTCATGAACTATTGTCTATTGCAGGAATCTTTAAGAACACAGTGGGGAATATCTCCGATCTTTTTTACCTGGAAATCACCCCATCCAGCTGGACGTTCTCAATTTGGGGTTTCATTTATGCCTGGCAAGTTCTCTGGCTGGTGTACGCCTTTACTTTGATCTGCCGCCGAGGTAAATCCGGTTACCTGTACGTCAGTCCAGGTGTGCTGTCTCCATGGTTTCTCTTCTGCTTCACATTGTCCACACTTTTTGTCATCGCCTGGCTGTTTGTCTGGGACAACCTAATCGTTGAAGCCGCCTTTGCTACTTTGCTAGGAGCCACTCTGACTTCTCACGCCGCGCTTTGTTTTGGTTATTGGCGAATGAAAAACATCAAATCAGATCTTGTAGAGCAGTCGCGGTCCATAGACATCTGGCTGAAGCAAATCTTGGTCCTGAATGGCGTGGCATTCTACAACACGTGGATTTCCATTGCTACCTGTCTCAACTTTGCCACGCTACTGACCTACACGGGTTGGAGCCCAGTTCCCCAGGGTGCCGCCTCAACGGCAGCTTTAGGACTTCTGATGGCTGTCATTTTCATGTGGTTTATTTTCAAGAACTTCTTGTTCGAGAGGCATCTCCGATTCACCTATAGCCCATTCATTGTTTTGCATGTAGGCTTGGCGGGAAGCTTGGACAAAAACTGGGACAGAAATAACGGAAACTCCCTTCTTACTGCAATGATATTAGCCGTTGTTGTGGTTCTCTTCGTGATTTCATTGACTCATACAATTATTCGTCAAGTGCGAGAAAATAAGCGTTCCTCTCATCTCGTTGAAGACCCGGTATCTGTCAACTCTAGATAAACTACGTTATCACTAACTTCATTTGATGTCTCCTAGCACAAAGGACTAATTGCTGTATGTAATCACAGGCGTTATACTCACTTCCAAAAGTGTCATATTTCTTCAATAAACGTTTGAAAATACATAGCCATTTGTACAGAATGATAATACTTGACCTCTTTTATATCTGCAGATGATATGTTTTTATTTGTTCTGTCTCTAATGATTATGACGGCGTCAAACACCAATCAAACAGATCTAATGTCAATGCTAGTTGTTCAGGATTGTGTTTTTTTTGTTCTGTGTTCATGAGAACTATCTTTTGAAAACTTTATTTGTACATTTTGATTTCATACGCATGTGATATATGTTTTGTGACATTAAGTTATTACATGCACTATAACATTATGCGGCCATTGCTTCTTCAACGATTAATAAGTGTATTTAGAGTACATATATTTTGGTGTAATTTTGTTTATCTTATGTATTTCTTTTCGACGAGAATAGCATAACATCATGCATATAATAAACTTTTTGAGTATATCAAATGTGCTGTCTTCTTTATACACTGGATGAATCCTGACAATGCAGATATTTTAGCTCCGATATTGTGAGGAGGAGTGGGGGGGGGGGGGGCGTATACCCGTGTTAAACCACCGCCCTTTGACAAGTTACTGATCAGCTTTCCTAAGTGTGGCGCAAAGATATATACACTATATTATTAGACGGAACGTCGTAGGCCGCTTATTTTCACTGTGTTAGATACAGTGAGAGCGATCGAATCCACTAACTTGTAATAAGATGAAAATTATCGGAGCTTTTATTTGATTGATACAGGATGCATTTACCACTTAAGGTGCGTTTTTGTTTGAGCTAGTTTTCTCCGCAAATTGATCTGTAGGTTCAAATGTTTACTTGTTCTTTGATATCAGGAGTATCTTCGGAGTATATCAGAACACTTCGGTTCTGTCCCAACATATGTCGTTTAGCCTCTCTTTACTTAAACCAGCTACTTTAATTAAGTGAACAAAATTTCATTTAGAAAGACGCATCTCCCTGAAAGAAGGTAAAACAACCTACTTACTCCAAACGCAGTAAATATGATTACCTTAAACCGGACAATCTGTTATGTTTATCATTAACAGAACAAGACGATTATATTTTGATCCAGTGTGTCTATGTCGTTGCGTGAACAGTCATTGTTCACAGAGCGATAAAAAAGTTTGTTTCCGACATCTTTTTCGCAGACATACGTATCAAACAAGCAAGTGTTTCTCCCTCTGTCCTGAGTCAAGAATTTGTCCATACGCAAAATTTACAAAATTTGAGATGAAGTAAACTGACAACAGGCCGTATTTCATCGGTTACGTGTGACCATTTGCCAAATATCACACTGTCGTCGCTGCTCTGGTTTCACTCTTTATCCTTTCAGTCTTAATAGTATTGTACAATTCAATAGGAGAGAATTTGTAATTTAATCTAGCGAGGAGCAACGAAATTATGCATGAGCGTAGTGCTTCTTTAGTCATAACCTATCAACACAAAAACGGACTCCGGCTGGCCTTTTCTCTTGCGGTAAACATGAACTAGCAATTATGTGTACCAAAAAGTTTTCGGTATAATCTCATTCCAGATCTATACTATCACTGGACTGTCATAAAAAATACACTAATATAGCCCAAACCATCTGTGGTCAGCATGTTATGGGAATAACTGTAATCACATCTGTATGACGTTGAGAAATCCACCCGGAACAAACTAGCTAATCCTTCAAATCAGGAGGTGAAGATTTGGTGACAAATTTAATCCGGAAAAATAATTGTCTGTGAAATATTTATCTGAGATATCTATATGCTTGGCGTCTTCTGTATGATTTAAAAAAAATATGCCATCTGTCGTTTTAATCGTGGAAAGCAAAGGGAAATGCACTAGTGGGCATTGAAGCCGCGCTTAAAACATAGATTTTATATGTCGCGATATTTTATGGAAATAATTGGGAAATAAGAGTTCAAATGCTCTAAGTTGCTTCCCTTTCTGAAATATCATATAGATGGTTTTCTATGAATTTGAATTCGGTCCCCACCCACACTTCACGCCAGCTAAGCCTAGGATAGGAATTAATCAGTCCCTTAATCTTCTACTAATGTTTTTGTGTATGCATGTTGATATCCCTCAGTTGTCCATTTATGAGACAGCTCTATAGACCTTTCGTTCTACCGCTCTCTCTGGGTCACATTCACGCTAAAAAGTATGACAGAATAAAAATTAGGCACGCTTCTTTTATTTACAGTGTTTATTTTCGTTACTAAATCATATATTTTGGGGTTGGTAAAAGCGCTGGGTATTCATTCTTTATTCTCCATTGCAGTGTAAGGTAAGGAAAGGAATTCACTGATATGGATTGTCTTCTGCAGTCTATTCTTTAAAACGTTGTTGTATTTTATTTCCTTGAACAAATCTCGCTCCCATCCGAGCAATATTTACTAAGCCCATATTGAAACACAAAGTCTTAAAGCCCATTAGTTTAACGTCTGGCTCTAATCTGAGATTAGAGTTATAGTTTTCCTTAAAAAGCAGGTATGACACTGTCCTAATCTTGTTATCTGGCGGCTTAAAACAATACGGACAGGTATGTAATCCAGACAGGTACGAACGCCTTATATGACTGGCAGGAGAGGCCATACTGTCTCTTGTTACAGCTGCAAAGGTGAAACAATGGTCAACAATTGCAATAAAAACAAATCCATTTGCCCCTCCCATTTGTCAGACTTTGGTACCTGCATTTATTCTTCTAACGTGGAGCCCCTTTTAGCAAGCCCATTCCCTGAGTTCGCCCTTGCCATCTTGGTTCGTCTTAAAAGCAGCATGGGATCGTCGTTTGTGGTATAAAAGCAGACATTTCTCCAGGGAACTTCAGTCTTGGCAGTAGTCACCAACACATCACGTCAACACGAAGATGGCCAGTCAGAACAAAGGAAACATCTGTCCCACACCGAGTACAGGGTGTGTCAAGACACCGACAAATACACAAGAAGGTAATGGGTTATCCAATCGACTGTAGTTGAAATCCTGCATTTTTTATATACGTTTAAACACTTATGTTTTTTTCAGCGTAGTTATTTTCGGTTTGACAGAACATATTGTTCGCATATTACACCCGTGTATGTGTGTCAGTGACGACTCAGACCAAGGACGCTTAATAGTATATACGTAACCTACATGTTTGAAAGAGATGGAGCAAGTCTGTTCTTTATCCTTAACTTAAAAGTCATGCAATTCGTCTGCGGCCAAATTTACACAAACAATTTTGTTTTTACTTTTATTTCTCTTATTTTCCTTTTTCGTAAGTTATCTTGTTATCTTTTTGTAAAGTAATCATAATAAAAAAGCTTTTTCCCAGTGCGTGAAAAGCCATTGGCATGAGATTTGCGACGAATGTTATGATGACGTATATAAGGTCACGATTATGTATATTAACTCAATACAGTCTTCGCTTTACCATGCAATAAATTCCTATGTGTGACAACTAACTTCGTAACTTGACAACAATGCAACCAAAAACGCTATCAAAAACTGGTGTTCTGTTATAGGGTCTAAATATCATTTTTTCTGCATGTTTATGTGCTAAAGAACAATTCCACTGTTAAGTGTGTCCATTAAGATGCTAAAAAGTCTAACTGGACTTCTCGGTGTGACATGCTTACTTACTAATTTAAGTGATGTTTTATGCCGTTCTCAAGATTATTTCAATACAATAACTTCGGTTATACTTACGGGAGGACACGGACACTTCGTTTGGCATATATGACAATCTCCCTGGGGTAAGGCCGCCTCAAAACTAACGACAGGTGTATTTGAACCTGCTATCTCAAAAGTCATAGGCCTGGCAGCCATAAAGTATTTTATTCTATCATTACTGAAAAAAAGCGTAATACGCTGCGATACGTCAAAAGACATACTCTCCATTCAAAACAAGCCAGTCTTGTGCATGAAGATGCTTACCTGTACATGATTCATTTGAAACAAAGTTGGAAAAGTGGTTACAGGAAACTAATTATGTTGCACTTTACAGACCCTCCAGACAGAGTGGTGACAATCGATATTGTTCCCTTCCAAGTGATTCCCACAATTTGGAAAGTCGAAGGATCCCTGAAATCCTGCATGAAAAAGACGACCAATGCGTCGTCCATTGAGAAGAGGTTACAGTTTAACAGAAAAGTTCACATACGCTACTACTTGAGTCATCCTCTCGTGGAATACAAGGGCATACGGAAACTTCTCAGTAATCTGAAAGGAAAGTTTCCTGTCAGGAAGGGACGTAACTCTACTTCTTCGAGGCGACTGAAGAGGACGGATGCGAACTTCATACCAAGTCGGATTGTTTCGGTGAGAAGAAGGCTGAGCAGAATCGGAGAATCACTGACTAGATGAGAAACGCTGAGGAATTCGCACTTAGCTTTTAAAGTCGATGATAGATGTCTTTCAGTGCTGTATCTCATGTCTACGGTGCTGAATACTTTCTCATTTCAGTCTAGCTGAATTTACTGTGCTACCTTGAATATATATTGGCCTATATGTGTTGTTGAGGACATAAAGTATTATATAGTCTAAAACTCCGTCTTGGTTTAGAATTATTTCATAGCTCTTTAGGAATCGTTCATGTGCGCAGCTTTTGTTTGTGGTGATTTATTTATTTGATTGATGTCTTTATGCCGAACTCAAGAATAATTCACATATACCACGGTGGCCAGCATTATTGTGGGAGAAAAGCGGACAAAGCCCAAGGGAAACCCACGACCATGCGCACCATTGCTGCCAGGCCTTCCCAGGTGCGACCGGAGGGGACTGGACTCGAAGCGGTCACATCAGTTGGTGGGAGAATCATATTGTATGTAACGAAACAGACTGTCCAGTGTCACATAGGCACCACGTCAGAAGTAAAGAGTAAATTCTTGAAGGTTCATGTATCAGCAGTTTTGACCATTGTGTTTCAAATAGGTCGATGCACGCGTATCTGATAGTGATCTGTGCTGCTTTTATATGCCGCTTGTACAGGATGGCCATTGTGCTGTATTGGTCTTAATGGCAGTGTGCGATGCAGATTGGAAAATGTAGGTTTTGCCGAAAGTTGGGATACATGGACATAAAGTCAGATATGTCCATAAGTTATATTGCTTACAAAAGAAAACACCAAACAGTCATTAAGTAAATCTAACTTAATTTACATCACTTAGAACATTTGCTACCTGGTGCATAGGAAATTGTGAGATAGGGGCTGAGACCCATCCCCATTATATTACAGCCTACTTGACTGTGCCGACTTTAATGTGTCGGACCATTATCTACATTAGCTAACACAACCCCTGGAAAAAGTCTTGCTATTGGAATACTATTTTAAAACAAAACAGTTTCAAAATGACATCTGTCCACGGGCGGGACTTGACAGGTGTGCTTGTTGACAGGTGACCAGCCTTATTAAGTAACATGCGTTAATCCCTGGAACTCCTGCCGGCGATAACCTGCAGCCAAACCCCCAGCAAAGCGTGAACCGTGGGGTTTCACCCCTGAAAGTCCGGTGGATAAAAACCGCACCCACACCACCAGCAAAGCGTGAACCGTGGGGTTTCAACTCTGGAAGTCCTGTGGGTAAAAACCGCAGCCAAACCACCAGCAAAGCGTGCACCGTGGGGTTTCAAACTTCAAGCTCTTGGAATCTTAGGGATCTAACAACTCTGTTAATGAATTTGTTTAAATCGCTTTTATATAAAAAGTGTTTATAATGGCTATACATTCTTTCCCTCTTAAATAAACCTTGCCTCGGTGGTTCGACATTCACTAGCATGGCGGCATAATGCGAGATTTTTGTGAAATCAATTAAACGCAATGGAAAGGATCAAACATCTAAATAGAAAGGAACAATTTTCAGTATTATATTATAGTTTAGCCTGTGACATGTGAAA
This sequence comes from Liolophura sinensis, assembly GCF_032854445.1. Taxonomy (NCBI): domain Eukaryota; kingdom Metazoa; phylum Mollusca; class Polyplacophora; order Chitonida; family Chitonidae; genus Liolophura; species Liolophura sinensis. The sequence goes on from NC_088295.1 coordinate 78,423,924, forward strand.
ACGGCGAGACGAAAGCTTCACACTGTCAAAGCACTTCTAAGGGGCTCCGAATTCCCACACTAGCTTAAGGGAAGACCTTTATCTGCATAAACACTGACGAAGTCGTCACACAGACTAAAGCATTTTGTGGGGTCCTTGCATTAAAGGCTTCAGTTTAACACGTGTATCTAGTCGGAATAGCACGTTTTTTTGTTAAGGACACATAACTTCTCAACTCAATCACGATAATAAGGCTTGAAAAGATTTTCAAATACTTAATATTGTATCATGGATTATCCATGTGTTTTTCCTTGGAGTTTCTCACCTGGCTATTGATGTTCTTTCCACGAGTCAATGGGTGGTCGGTTAATTTCGTTTACCCCCTCCCCCAACTCTGACACAAACAAAGCCAAGATTTAGCAAGGTGTGCACGCTGGTAGTGAGGTGTTGCAATTAGATTGTGTCAAGCGGAACAAAAACATATTGGAAGCCGTCGTAACTGTTTAACCCCACAAACCTTCAAAGATAGTCAATGTAGTCTACAGCTTACCCAAGGTGACTGGAGTAACTTTGTCTAAGTGAATCAAGGATCGTATTGCTGGTTATAACATCACGTCAGGTAACCAGGCAACCAAATCAGAACTATACTCTTTCTGACATTCGTTTCTTTGGCAAGTCGCCCATCAACCGCCTTGTCTTAAACGGTAAGGAATACTCAGACGTATTTATAAGATACCATGCGGTCGTTCTGAATGTCAAATTTGTCAATCCCTATCTTTTCCTACCTCTTTCCTTTTAATGTGGGCTATTCCCGTGCTAGGATCTTAGATGCAAGACCACACGAAAACCTATGCAGCGAGATTGTCGCAGCTATGGCGAATTTGCGAATGCATTTGTATAGTTTTTAATGCCGATGTTAGGATGTGCATTGGATGATATGTGAGATAGTGGCTATGTAAAAACAAGATACCTGAACACATGGGAAATGTAACATCCTGCATGTAAAATAAGCGTTACTATCAAGTCTGTAATGGCGTTAAATTGAAAATGTCGAATACGATGTTCAACGGTAAAATCTAAATAATTGATAATAAGCAGATTGCTGCTGAAATGGCACACTTTATATATACTGTCTAGTGGAAATAATGTACAGTGGCCTTGCCCTAAATAAATATGGATTTATCCCTCATTATATTCGAATGCAGTCTTCCAACATGGCCCCAGATATAATGTGTGAACGACCCAGTCAAGGCGAGTCCAGCCAGTCCTCGAACTTGGACCATTCTGAAGGTTCCTGTTTGACCCTGTCTCCAGGTAAAGTAACAGATGCGTAATAGGCGATAAGTTTTGTGTTCATAAAAGACTTTAACAATAATCAAGAAATCGGGTTCAATTGTCTGTTTGCTATAGGATTTACCGCCGCTTCTAGTTTTATATTCATTAGCATCATGATGGTGTCACATTGAAACATGTTGGTCACAATGTTCATTTTATTCACAATGCTGCCTAGCCGGAGCGCTATGCCCAAGGGACATGTTGGTGCCATTTGTTCAAATGTAAGCCAGTGGTAAATCTCAATGCTAGTTTTATTCTAATATAATGTAAACTGCGCCTAATTTAGCCTGGAATCAAGTTAATATCTGACTTGAATCATAATACACATCTGAACAACTGACCCCATGAAGTCTTGAAGCACGCCCGGCTCACACGGTATTGTAGTACATCAGACAAACAAGTACTCCGGGGCGTCCGTGACCGAGGTGATTAGCGTGCTATCGTGGTGCAATGACACAGGAGCCTCTCACCAGTGCGGTCGTCCTGAGTTCAAGTCCAGGGCATGTAGGCTTCCTTTCCGACCATACGTGGGAAGTTCTTCCGGCAACCTGCGGATGGCCGTGGGTTTCCCCCCGAGCTCTGCCCGGTTTACTCCCACCATAATGATGATCGCCGTCTTATCAGTTTTTCAGTTAGAGAATTCACTAAATCCAGGACAGTTGTCTGTCAGCAGAATTCTGACTGACGACATCATTGAACTCTCACTATACACAAGTCCATTATCGTAATATTGCTAAATCCTTTTAAACCCAACAAAAACAAATTGACGGGATACTCTAAAAATATAACATCATACATGCCCGTTTGGCCTGCTTAATAAAACAGCCTCAAAACTGCTTCAAGCCGCATGCTGTATATCTTGACTGTTTTTTTTACAGGCATTATACAATATTATAATCTATACGTTTTTAATTTTTCCTGTATATGAAACCGATTCTTAATTTAATTAACAGCATTATGGTATTGTGTTCAAACAAACCTACCATATATTTGGGTTCTACAATGCTTTAACGCACAACAACCTGCGTTTAATTCAATGCTATTGCACATATTTATCTCTGACGCTTAATTGATCACAGGGCCAGTGGATGAAGTTGGGACAAAAGTAACAACGACTGCTCAACCGGTGATTCCCAGACTGTGGACAGGAGAAGTCAGCTTGAAGTCCTGTCTGAAGAAACAAAACAATCCATTTCCAAAGAAAGCTAGTCAAGTTCGTTTCAGTCCACGAACGGAATTCCGGTATTATCTGAGCTGCCCTTTGGTGGCGGAGTCGGGTTTCAAACGGATAATCAGTACCTTAAAGGGGAAAATAGCTGCTGTGAAAGGAAACAAAAATTCAGGGAGAATAAAACAAGCTTGTTTTATGTCGAAACGGTTCGGTAGAAGTGGGGTCTATGTTATCGAAAGTTCATAGCGCTGTTATGTAACACAAAGTTGTCAGTGCTGTTTGTTGATACGTTTTGAAGTATATTATGTTAAATTAAACGGTTAAAACATAAATGATTATATTGTGTTGTTACTTATTCATTCTTCACCTGGATGTCATCTTGACGCTGAAAGTTATGGTAAATACGCCTACCTGAATGGTGGAACACGGCGTGATTTTACTTCAGCAACGCACGAGAAAACCGTGCAATATACTCCTTTTTTATTATCGCACCTTTTTATGTGTACACGTTTGGAGGCCAGGTGGTTAATTGCTTTCAACCAACAAAATCAAACACAAGAGTCTCTCTTAAGTCCATCAACGTGTAACATGCAACCCATATTGCTTTCAGTGTGTGTAATCACTGTGCATGGGCCTTTTGTTTAGGCCTATTTGATTCACACTTGTTTACACAATATTCAAGAATTTTTCAAGCACACGATGCTTTTTAGTTATGGATGTCCAAAAGTGAAGTACCTGCCCATAATTTATCTGGATGGCTGGTAATCTTCCTGATCTGCCGCCGAACTACAGAAAGAGTTGAGTTCAAGCCTCTGTCCGGCCTCAAAGGCCAAGGCCGATGGAATGCGGTGAAAACGACGCATTGGCTGTATGAAGTGGTAGGAGTTAATACATTAAATGTGCAAAAGATCGTAATTTCCAATGCACACGCGGACGGAAAGCGAATCCAATGACAGAAAGCAAAGAAAGGGGAGTAACCAAGCTTGGCAAATCCTTAATTGAACAGGGCCAAGGCACACCGTTTAACAACATCCTCAAACTTCACATGAAGGTAAAAAGTTTTGTTTCCATGAACTCCGCTTGCGCATTGGTCCAATCAACATTGTACAACTTATCCCGATTTTCTTCAACAGACGATAAACAAGTTGATCTGGGACATCTAGTACTTACATGTATTGGTGTGCCTCTAAATGGTGACGTTATCTTCCTCTGGAGAATGGCTAGCCCCTGAATTCGCTCCCTCGCTCTGAATCGGCTGCGGTTTTCGTAAGGATAACCAGGCCCCTGGAGAAGTACATTATCTTTCTCTGGGCTATGATTAATTTACAATTCTGACTAGTCAGATATTTCACCCATAAACCTGGCCTTCGCCATACGCCCTCTGTGGCTCAGACATTTGAATGAATGATTATGGCTTAACGTTACATCAGCAATATCTCAGCCATATCGCAGGCGCAGGAACTCGAAAAACTTGAAGTAAATTTGCCGGGATTTTCCCAAGTGTGAGACACAGATTATGGGACCGATTCTACAAAGCCATATCTGACTATAGTAATAATGTAAAATCTTTCCATAACGCCAAGTTTTTGGTATTGAAAGTTGAAACTCTATAAATCCGAAAAAAGCTTTAACCAATGTCTTTGTGGAATTGACCCCAGATACCCAGCTGCTTCAAAGTGTATGCCACGTATGCTTCCACAAAGAACTTCACGCCAGAGCACATGAGCGTCTTCTGAGAACGACGGGGGCAGAGTGAGTGAGTGAGTGCTTGGGGTTTAACGTCGTACTTTATAATTTTTCAGTGATATGACGATAAAGGAATCCTTACAGTGCATGTAATGTGCCTTCTTGTTGTTGGACGGATTTCCACCGCTCTTTCATCTGGCGCTGTTTCACTGAGAAACCTTACCGAGGGCAAGTAAGCCGACCCACCCGAGCCATTATACTGATACGCGTCAACCAGCGGTTGCAACGGGTTGCAATCTTGAGTCTGAGACTGGGTTGGAATCAACACCTAATGTCTGGTATAGTCCATTTCGTTTAACGTGCCGCTTATATTCAGCTGTCTGAAGAAAGTCGGTCACTCTACAAACAATTGTCTTTTGTCTTTGACACGGCACAACACATGTTCTACACACTGATATGTTGGACGTATGTCTTCGGCTTGTTTTCGACATGAATAACTGAGTGCCTCAGGTGCCATCACAAATCAATGTACATGTACGAGAAGAAACAAATATGGCGTTTACTGTTGATGGGCTTCACTCAGGTCCGAAAAGGTGTCTGATTTTTGTCAGTCATGATGAGACACAGATCACCCTGACCTCTCCTGATCGTTGGTGTTGTTCAACTTGTGCTATAATCATCGAAATATCGCTGGACTAAAATTTTGAACAATCAGATCCAGCTAACATGGTGCGAAGATAAGTTTGGCTTTCCGAAATGTTAAAACGATTATCTCCATCCAGTTATAAAAATGCTGAATATACCGTTAAGGAAATCTTTAAAATTTACGGTTACATATAGTATTGTTACTTAAATCTAGGATCACGTTGCCTGTTAAAAAATAGTGTTGGGATTACAAAAAGTGGTTTATGACACTTGCGCTTTCATCCGGACAACACTGTTCACTATGATATCACAAAATGGGTGGTGCATCCAACTGTTGACCATTCTTCTGCTGACAATTATCGTTCCGATGTCATGTATTGTGAGTAATCAGGGGATTAAATTTACAAGAGGCTTGATCGTGACGATAGTTCACAATGATATAGCTATGGCTGGCCACAGTGTGTGTATAGAAAACGCAACCCAAGTTGACTCGAAACTTCCAACACGTATATATGGAAATGGTTTCTTAAGAATTTATATTTCATCTCGTGTTCATCTGCCGTGTTTTATTTTTCCACCACACCATGCTTTGCATCAAAAACATTTGCGGGTGAATATAGAATTCAAATATTACGTTTCAGTTGTAAGTTGTTATGTTACATTTTTCACAAAATCGTGTTTTCGTAATGACTTTTGAATTTGGAGTAATTTTGTAGAAATGTATAAGAATATTAGAACTGACACTTAACATGGGCGGAACATGAAGCTTTCTATAACATCACCCTCCTGCTGACAATGTTAAGACATCAAGAGATTAAAGATTACAAATGGCTTGATCGTGACAACAGTTCACAAAGATACATCTATGGCTGGCCACTGTGTGTGTACAGACCCCCCGTAGTACAAACGCATCAGTCAAAACGCAATCCAAGCTCATCAGAAATTTCCAACACGTATATAATAGGAACGGTTTCTTAAGAATTTATATTTCATCTTGTGTTCGTCAGTATCAGTGTGTTATCCAGTTTATGATTTACGCCAAACGTCCCAGATTTTATTTAAGACGTTTAACAGCATTTGTCAAGGTAAGGTATACACAATGTACTAAATAGTCAGAACGGCAAAACTATTAGTTCTGTTAGAAGTCACAGAGAGTAAAACGTTTGTGTTGGACATCAGCCCATTTCACATAAAGTTTACATTTCCTGATCTGTGTTATCCTGATCAGTTGGATAATGTATCATTGTTATTCTCAATTATTCTCTTTACAGATAAAGATTCAAAATGGCACCGCAGATAATGACAGAGATTTGTCTACCTTTTGACTTGAGCCAAATTGAAATGGAAATACCTCATGATGAGAAACAAGGGATTTCAGGACAGGACGGTAAGTTTACATGGACAATTGGACGATCATATAACCTCCTCCAACCTATATACAATGCAAAAGAACATAAGCGCCATGTGTTTCGGGGAAGATGCTTTGCATCTCTGTGAGAATGGTGAAGGCAACATATGATTGGAGAAAAAATCTTTAATGCACACACGATAGAGTGAAAACAATTTTTACATCTAAATGTGTAAAGGAAGTAAATGAAATTTTTCAGAAAATTATTTCAATTCTTAGCCAGGAAATTATTTTCTCATTTTTTCGTTACCACTGTTTTAGGCAATGCTGAAGAAGTAAGAACAAAGGTGACTATAACTGCCCTCCAAGTGATGCCCAGAATGTGGATAGGAGACGTCAGTCTGAAGTCTTGTCTGAAGAAACCAAATCAACGACTTCCGAAAAGATCTCGTCAGATACGGTTCAGTTCACAGAAGGAAGTCCGGTATTACCTGAGATGCCCTTTGGTGGCGGAGTCCAGACTCAAGAGGATGATTAGTAACATCAAGGGGAAATTGCTGGCAAGAAAATGAAAGTGATAATTCACTTTTTCTACAAGAGATTTCTGCTTAAAGGCATACCCAGAGTATTGCATTTTTGAAGATCGAAGTTGTGCTATTTGTTATGACAATACATTGTTACGTTTTGCTGTGAAATAAAATGCATTAGACTGAGTTTCTTTGATTATTTACTTTATTGTTTATTCGGTCAAGTTATTTATTTCTATGATACGCAAAACTGGATACATTGAAAATGTTTGTAACTGCGTTATTGTATAATGCCTAAGTAGTATTGTTCATGTGTACTGTATGAACTAAGGACATGGTGTGTTGGAGTTTTCCAAAGCCAGAGGTTTATGCCATGTAGTACAACAATCGCATAATTTATAAATCGCGCATAAAGTAACAACGTTAATTTTCCGGTATCTCATAGCTTTGTGTTTATGAAAACAGAGATAAAAATGAATGAGCTAGAATAAGTCTCGGCTGATCGTATTTGGCGTAAAACCGTTGGCTAGGTTAAACTGGTGAATTGCAATACTTTTAGAGCTTTCCTTGACACTGTCCTTCAGTTGACTGCTGTGAAATACGCCAAATAGTGGAAAAGGTGTTTTTATAGTAAATGGCCTGTATGCTTTCAGCCCGTCGACTAAATCAGCAAATCCTACTCAGGTGTGGATAGATCTGAAATTCTGACATCTCAATGATGATGGTTATGGTTGACAACAACACTGGACGTCAAAAAACACTGTGATGTATGCACATCATTTTATCGTATAGGCGCATAAGCGATAAATAATAAAATGTGTAATTCAGTATATACATGGTTGGTCATTGTGTGTATAAGAATATTGATAGGTTGCCTCTTTAAAAGGGCAGACAACATTTGAATAAATAGTCATCATCAAGACCATTTGTTGGTGATTCAAAATATGGTCTTCATGGTTATTGTTTTATTACCGTGACTAGACTAAGGAATGAGGTTCTAGGGTGGACGTTTAGACCACAACAGAGTTGCGTCACCGATCAGCATGAATATACATGTGGTATTGCATCTATACCTTTATTCCAGCAATATAACCGTTAGAATCTGCCTAACATCAATAAAATAATATTTGACGTCACTGTGCTTCAGCTTGTTCAATGTGGCCGAAAGAATACACCATAGAGACTCCTCGTTTTTGTGTTTTGCTCGCTGTCAAAGTCATAAAAAACATGGTTGGAATTTGTTTGAAATGACACAAGCAAATATTCTTATGGTGGTTCCTTCACTAAGTTGGTTTTGTGTGTATAACATTTGTAAAACATATACAACGTTATATCTTGCAATAAAACGCGAATATGAATGGAGACAAAAATGACAAGAATACTGCAGACATTCAGTTTTAAAGATCTTAAGTCATGTAACATGGCATCTACAACAAATTACAAGGATATGATAAAATAATTTCTGCATATTCTTTAAGATATGGAAGTTACTTTTTTTATTTTAATGTGCCTGTAGTGCTTTCACAACCCCAAACTCCTAATTTAAAGAAAATAATCAAGGAATTATAAACAGAGCAATACTGACATTAACATGTGATGTACTTGACTCGTGTAACGCCATGGAACCTATAACTGGACGGTACATCAAGCTGTTTGATGGCACGCTCCCGTTGATAGTACGTTGTTCGGCCATCTCCCAGTGTCACTAGCCATGAAGTAGGGGTTCACCAGTGGCTTTATCCTGACAAGAACTCACAGCAATACACCATTGGCTTACTATTGTTTGTATAAGTAGCGGGAAAGAGTCCTCTGGATGGTGATAAATGTTACTAACAGCAAATTAAATGTGAAAAACTTCTGTTAGCACGACGTTTTCAGTCCATACTATACACTGCATTCACGGCCTGAACGTAAATAAAACAAAGCTGAAAGGTGCAATACATGTGCTAGTAAAATGGTTACTAGTCTTGTTTTGCATGTATTTGAAGGCAATGTTGTGGACAGTGCAAAAAAATTAGTCGGCTGCTGATGTCATAAAAACCCCAGTATTAGATTCAAGCCGTTGTCAGGCACAAGTGCCTGTTCCAGTTTATGTGACCACAAATCTCTAGATCTTGAAATGTTAAAATGATTATACATGTATTCATTTGCCGTATTATTTTTCCACCACACCTTGCTTTGCATCAAACACATTTGCAGGTGAACATAGAATTCAAATATTACGTTTCAGTTGTAAGTTGTTATGTTACATTTTTCATACAATCGTGTTTTCGTAATGATTTTTGAATTTGTATTAATTTTGTAGAAATGTATAAGAATGTTAGAACTGACACTTAACATGGGCGGAACATGAAGCTTTCTATAACATCACCCCCCTGCTGACAATGTTAAGACATCATGAGATTAAAGATTACAAATGGCTTGATCGTGTCAACAGTTCACAATGATACATCTATGGCTGGCCACTGTGTGTGTACAGACCCCCCGTCGTACAAACGCATCAGTCAAAACGCAACCCAAGCTCATCAGAAACTTTCAACACGTATATAATAGGAACGGTTTCTTAAGAATTTATATTTCATCTTGCGTTCGTCAGTACCAGTGTGTTATCCAGTTTAAGATTTACGCCAAACGTCCCAGATTTTATTTAAGACGTTTAACAGCATTTGTCAAGGTAAGGTATACACAATGTACTAAATAGTCAGAACGGCAAAACTATTAGTTCTGTTAGAAGTCACAGAGAGTAAAACGTTGGTGTTGGACATCAGCCCATTTCACATAAAGTTTACATTTCCTGATCTGTGTTATCCTGATCAGTTGGAAAATGAATCATTGTTATTCTAAATTATTCTCTTTACAGATAAAGATTCAAAATGGCACCGCAGATAATGACAGAGATTTGTCTACCTTTTGACTTGAGCCAAATTGAAATGGAAATAACACATGATGAGAAACAAGGGATTTCAGGACAGGACGGTAAGTTTACATGGACAATTGGACGATCATATAACCTCCTCCAACCTATATACAATGCAAAAGAACACAAGCGCCAGGTGTTTCGGGAAAGATGCTTTGCATTTCTGTGAGAATGGTGAAGGTAACATATGATTGGTGAAAAAACTTTAATGGACACACACGATAGAGTGAAAACAATTTTTACATCTAAATGTGTAAAGGAAGTAAATGAAATTTTTCAGAAAATTATTTCAATTCTTAGCAAGGAAATCATTTTCTCATTTTTTCGTTACAACTGTTTTAGGCAATGCTGAAGAAGTAAGAACAAAGGTGACTATAACTGCCCTCCAAGTGATGCCCAGAATGTGGATAGGAGACGTCAGTCTGAAGTCTTGTCTGAAGAAACCAAATCAACGACTTCCGAAAAGATCTCGTCAGATACGGTTCAGTTCACAGAAGGAAGTCCGGTATTACCTGAGTCGCCCTTTGGTGGCGGAGTCCAGACTCAAGAGGATGATTAGTAACATCAAGGGGAAATTACTGGCAAGAAAATGAAAGTGATAATTCACTTTTTCTACAAGAGATTTCTGCTTAAAGGCATACCCAGAGTATTGCAGTTTTGAAGATCGAAGTTGTGCTATTTGTTATGACAATACATTGTTACGTTTTGCTGTGAAATAAAATGCATTAGACTGAGTTTCTTTGGTTATTTATTTTGTTGTTTATTCGGTCAAGTTGTTTATTTCTATGATACGCACAACTGGATACATTGAAAATGTTTGTAACTGCGTTATTGTATAATGCCTAAGTAGTATTGTTCATGTGTACTGTATGAACTAAGGACATGGTGTGTTGGAGTTTTCCAAAGCCAGAGGTTTATGCCATGTAGTACAACAATCGCATAATTTATAAATCGCGCATAAAGTAACAACGTTAATTTTCCGGTATCTCATAGCTTTGTGTTTATGAAAACAGAGATAAAAATAGATGAGCTAGAATAAGTCTCGGCTGATCGTATTTGGCGTAAAACCGTTGGCTAGGTTAAACTGGTGAATTGCAATACTTTTAGAGCTTTCCTTGACACTGTCCTTCAGTTGACTGCTGTGAAATACGCCAAATAGTGGGAAAGGTGTTTTTATAGTAAATGGCCTGTATGCTTTCAGCCCGTCGACTAAATCAGCAAATCCTACTCAGGTGTGGATAGATCTGAAATTCTGACATCTCAATGATGATGGTTATGGTTGACAACAATACTGGACGTCAAAAAACACTGTGATGTATGCACATCATTTTATCGTATAGGCGCATAAGCGATAAATAATAAAATGTGTAATTCAGTATATACATGGTTGGTCATTGTGTGTATAAGAATATGGATAAGTTGCCTCTTTAAAAGGACAGACAACATTTGAATAAATAGTCATCATCAAGACCATTTGTTGGTGATTCAAAATATGGTCTTCATGGTTATTGTTTTATTACCGTGACTAGACTAAGGAATAAGGTTCTAGGGTTGACGTTTTGGACCACAACAGAGTTGCGTCACCGATCAGCATGAATATACATGTGGTATTGCATCTATACCTTTATTCCAGCAATATAACAGTTAGAATCTGTCTAACATCAATAAAATAATATTTGACGTCACTGTGCTTCAGCTTGTTCAATGTGGCCGAAAGAATACACCATAGAGACTCCTCGTTTTTGTGTTTTGCTCATTGTCAAAGTCATAAAAAACATGGTTGGAATTAGTTTGAAATGACACAAGCAAATATTCTTATGGTGGTTCCTTCATTAAGTTGGTTTTGTGTGTGTAACATTTGTAAAACACATACAACGTTATATCTTGCAATAAAACGCGAATATGAATGGAGACAAAAATGACAAGAATACTGCAGACATTCAGTTTAAAGATCTTAAGTCATGTAACATGGCATCTACAACAAATTACAAGGATATGATAAAATAATTGCTGCATATTCTTTAAGATATGGAAGTTATTTTTTTATTTTAATGTGCCTGTAGTGCTTTCAAAACCCCAAACTCCTAATTTAAAGAAAATAATCAAGGAATTATAAACAGAGCAATACTGACATTAACATGTGATGTACTTGACTCGTGTAACGCCATGGAGCCTATAACTGGACGGTACATCAAGCTGTTTGATGGCATGCTCCCGTTGATAGTACGTTGTTCTGCCATCTCCCAGTGTCACTAGCCATGAAGTAGGGGTTCACCAGTGGCTTTATCCTATTGTTTGTATAAGGAGCGGGAAAGAGTCCTCTGGATGGTGATAAATGTTACTAACAGCAAATTAAATGTGAAAACTTCTGTTAGCACGACATTTTCTGTCCTTACAATACACCGTATTCACGGCCTGAACGGAAATAAAAGAGAGCTGAAAGGTGCAATACGACATGTGCTAGTAAAATGGTTACTAGTCTTGTTTTCCATGTATTTGAAGGCAATGTTGTGGACAGTGCAAAAAAGATTAGTCGGCTGCAAATATCATAAAAAATCCCAATATTGGAGTCAAGCCTTTATCAGGCACAAGCGCCTGCTCCAGTTTATGTGACCACAAATCTCTAGATCTTGAAATGTTAAAATGATTATACATGTATTCATCTGCCGAATTGTATTTTTCCACCACACCATGCTTTGCATCAAATACATTTGCAGGTGAACATAGAATTCAAATATTATGTTTCAGTTGTAAGTTGTTATGTTACATTTTTCATACAATCGTGTTTTCGTAATGATTTTTGAATTTGTATTAATTTTGTAGAAATATATAAGAATGTTAGAACTGACACTTAACATGGGCGGAACATGAAGCTTTCTATAACATCACCCTCCTGCTGACAATGTTAAGACATCATGAGATTAAAGATTACAAATGGCTTGACCGTGACAACAGTTCACAATGATACATCTATGGCTGGCCACTGTGTGTGTACAGACCCCCCGTAGTACAAACGCATCAGTGAAAGCGCAATCCAAGCTCATCAGAAATTTCCAACACGTATATCATAGGAACGGTTTCTTAAGAATTTATATTTCATCTTATGTTCGTCAGTACCAGTGTGTTATCCAGTTTAAGATTTACGCCAAACGTCCCAGATTTTATTTAAGACGTTTCACAGCATTTGTCAAGGCAAGGTATACACAATGTACTAAATAGTCTGAACGGCAAAACTATTAGTTCTGTTAGAAGTCACAGAGAGTAAAACGTTGGTGTTGGACATCAGCCCATTTCACATAAAGTTTACATTTCCTGATCTGTGTTATCATGATCAGTTGGATAATGTATCATTGTTATTCTCAATTATTCTCTTTACAGATAAAGATTCAAAATGGCACCGCAGATAATAACAGACATTTGTCTACCTTTTGACTGGAGCCAAATTGAAATGGAAATACCTCATGATGAGAAACAAGGGATTTCAGGACAGGACGGTAAGTTTACATGGACAATTGGACGATCATATAAGCTCTTCCAATCTATATACAATGCAAAAGAACACAAGCGCCAGGTGTTTCGGGAAAGGTGCTTTGCATCTCTGTGAGAATGGTGAAGGTAACGTATGATTGGAGAGAAAAACTTTAATGGACACACGATAGAGTGAAAACAATTTTTACATCTAAATGTGTAAAGAAAGTAACTGAAATTTTTCAGAAAATTATTTCAATTCTTAGCCAGGAAATCATTTTCTCATTTTTTCGTTACCACTGTTTTAGGCAATGCTGAAGAAGTAAGCACAAAGGTGACTATAACTGCCCTCCAAGTGATGCCCAGAATGTGGATAGGAGACGTCATTATGAAGTCTTGTCTAAAGAAACCAAATCAACGACTTCCGAAAAGATCTCGTCAGATACGGTTCAGTTCACAGAAGGAAGTTCGGTATTACCTGAGTCGCCCTTTGGTGGCGGAGTCCAGACTCAAGAGGATGATTAGTAACATTAAGGGGAAATTGCTGGCAAGAAAATGAAAGTGATAATTCACTTTTTCTACAAGAGATTTCTGCTTAAAGGCATACCCAGAGTATTGCATTTTTGAAGATCGAAGTTGTGCTATTTGTTATGACAATAAATTGTTACGTTTTACTGTGAAATAAAATGCATTAGACTGAGTTTCTTTGGTTATTTATTTTCTTGTTTATTCGGTCAAGTTGTTTATTTCTATGATACGCAAAACTGGATACATTGAAAATGTTTGTAACTGCGTTATTGTATAATGCCTACGTAGTATTGTTCAAGTGTACTGTATGAACTAAGGACATGGTGTGTTCGAGCTTTCCAAAGCCAGAGGTTTATGCCATGTAGTACAACAATCGCATAATTTATAAATCGCGCATAAAGTAACAACATTAATTTTGCGGTATATCATAGCTTTGTGTTTATGAAAACAGATATAAAAATAGATGAGCTAGAATAAGTCTCGGCTGATCGTATTTAGCGTAAAACCGTTGTCTAGGTTAAACTGTTGAATTGCAATACTTTTAGAGCTTTCCTTGACACTGTCCTTCAGTTGACTGCTGTGAAATACGCCAAATAGTGGAAAAGTTGTTTTTATAGTAAATGGCCTGTATGCTTTCAGCCCGTCGACTAAATTATCAAATCCTACTCAGGTGTGGATAGATCTGAAATTCTGACATCTCAATGATGATGGTTATGGTTGACAACAACACTGGACGTCAAAAAACACTGTGATGTATGCACATCATTTTATCGTATAGGCGCATAAGTGATAAATAATAAAATGTGTAATTCAATATATACATGGTTGGCCATTGTGTGTATAAGAATATTGATAGGTTGCCTTTTTAAAAGGACAAACAACATTTGAATAAATGGTCATCATCAAGACCATTTGTTGGTGATTCTAAAATTTGGTCTTCATGGTTATTGTTTTATTACCGTGACTAGACTAAGGAATAAGGTTCTAGGGTTGACGTTTTGGACCACAACAGAGTTGCGTCACCGATCAGCATGAATATACATGTGGTATTGCATCTATACCTTTATTCCAGCAATATAACAGTTAGGATCTGCCTAGCATCAATAAAATAATATGTGACGTCACTGTGCTTCACCTTGTTCAATGTGGCCGAAAGAATACACCTTAGAGACTCCTGGTTTTTGTGTTTTGCTCACTGTCAAAGTCATAAAAAACATGGTTGGAATTTGTTCAAAATGGCACAAGCAAATATTTTTAATATATATATATAAGCGTCAAATCCGACATTCCTATACCATTCGTAGTCCGTAAAGGGCGTTCAAAGTCGATAATCGCAAGATCCATTTCCACAACAACGTTTAACACTAACTCCCGAAGACAAAGGAATGTAAGAAATTATACATAAAAGAAATAAAGCCGGTAACACACAAGAGAGAAGCGGTCATCAGTTTTCAATGATGCCGGGAAGACAATGAATATTCCAGGCATGAATTCCATATCAAAGTTAAAATTCGTAGTCCGTGAATGAGTTCCATGTCAAATAACAGCTAAACAAGTGGTTCCTTCATTAAGTTGGTTTTGTGTGTATAACATTTGTAAAACATATACAATGTTATATCTTGCAATAAAACGCGAATACGAATGGAGATAGAAATGACAAGAATACTGCAGATATTCAGTTTTAAAGATTATAAGTCATGTAACATGGCATCTACAGCAAATTACAAGTGTAGGATAAAATAATTGCTGCATATTCTTTAAGATATGGAAGTTATTTTTTATTTTAATGTGCCTGTAGTGCTTTCCACAACCCCAAACTCTTAATTTAAAGAAAATAATCAAGGAATTATAAGCAGAGCAATACTGACAT
Organism: Liolophura sinensis; assembly: GCF_032854445.1. Taxonomy (NCBI): domain Eukaryota; kingdom Metazoa; phylum Mollusca; class Polyplacophora; order Chitonida; family Chitonidae; genus Liolophura; species Liolophura sinensis. The sequence continues at coordinate 78,439,398 of NC_088295.1, forward strand.
TAACATGTGATGTACTTGACTCGTGTAATGGCATGGAGCCTATAACTGGGCGGTACATCAAGCTGTTTGATGGCACGCTCCCGTTGATAGTACATTGTTCGGCCATCTCCCAGTGTCACTAACCATGAAGTAGGGATTCACCAGTGGCTTTATCCTGACAAGAACTCACAGCAATACACCATTGGCTTACTATTGTTTGTATAAGGAGCGGGAAAGAGTCCTCTGGATGGTGATAAATGTTACTAACAGCAAATTAAATGTGAAAAACTTCTGTTAGCACGACCTTTTCTGTCCTTACAATACACTGTATTCATGGCATGAACGTAAATAAAACAAAGCTGAAAGGTGCAATACGACATGTGCTAGTAAAATGGCTACTAGTCTTGTTTTCCATGTATTTGAAGGCAATGTTGTGGACAGTGAAAAAAGAAATTAGTCAGCTGTAGAAATCTTTAGATCTTGAAATGTTAAAATGATTATACATGTATTTATCTGCCGAATTGTATTTTTCCACCACAGCATGCTTTGCATCAAATACATTTGCAGGTGAACATAGAATTTAAATATTACGTTTCAGTTGTAAGTTGTTATGTTACATTTTTCACACAATCGTGTTTTCGTAATGACTTTTGAATTTGGAGTAATTTTGTAGAAATGTATAAGAATATTAGAACTGACACTTAACATGGGCGGAACATCAAACTTTTTATAACATTTCCCTCCTGCTGACAATGTTAAGACATCATGAGATTAAAGATTACAAATGGCTTGATCGTGACAACAGTTCACAATGATACATCTATGCCTGGCCACTGTGTGTGTACAGACCCCCCGTAGTACAAACGCATCAGTGAAAACGCAACCCAAGCTCATCAGAAACTTCCAACACGTATATAATAGGAACGGTTTCTTAAGACTTTATTTTTCATCTTGTGTGCGTCAGTATCAGTGTGTTATCCAGTTTAAGATTTACGCCAAACGTCCCAGATTTTATTTAAGACGTTTCACAGCATTTGTCAAGGTAAGGTATACACAATGTACTAAATAGTCTGAACGGCAAAACTATTAGTTTTGTTAGAAGTCACAGAGAGTAAAACGTTGGTGTTGGACATCAACCCATTTCACATAAAGTTTATATTTCCTGATTTGTCCTATCCTGATCAGTTGGAAAATGAATCATTGTTATTCTAAATTATTCTCTTTACAGATAAAGATTCAAAATGGCGCCGCAGATAATGACAGAGATTTGTCTACCTTTTGACTTGAGCCAAATTGAAATGGAAATACCTCATAATGAGAAACAAGGGATTTCAGGACAGGACGGTAAGTTTACATGGACAATTGGATGATCATATAAGCTCTTCCAATCTATATACAATGCAAAAGAACATAAGCGCCATGTGTTTCGGGAAAGATGCTTTGCATCTCTGTGAGAATGGTGAAGGTAACGTATGATTGGAGAGAAAAACTTTAATGGACACACGATAGAGTGAAAACAATTTTTACATCTAAATGTGTAAAGAAAGTAACTGAAATTTTTCAGAAAATTATTTCAATTCTTAGCCAGGAAATCATTTTCTCATTTTTTCGTTACCACTGTTTAAGGCAATGCTGAAGAAGTAAGCACAACGGTGACTATAACTGCCCTCCAAGTGATGCCCAGAATGTGGATAGGAGACGTCAGTATGAAGTCTTGTCTAAAGAAACCAAATCAACGACTTCCGAAAAGATCTCGTCAGATACGGTTCAGTTCACAGAAGGAAGTTCGGTATTACCTGAGTCGCCCTTTGGTGGCGGAGTCCAGACTCGAGAGGATGATTAGTAACATCAAGGGGAAATTGCTGGCAAGAAAATGAAAGTGATAATTCACTTTTTCTACAAGAGATTTCTGCTTAAAGGCATACCCAGAGTATTGCATTTTTGAAGATCGAAGTTGTGCTATTTGTTATGACAATAAATTGTTACGTTTTACTGTGAAATAAAATGCAGTAGACTGAGTTTCTTTGGTTATTTATTTTCTTGTTTATTCGGTCAAGTTGTTTATTTCTATGATACGCAAAACTGGATACATTGAAAATGTTTGTAACTGCGTTATTGTATAATGCCTAAGTAGTATTGTTCATGTGTACTGTATGAACTAAGGACATGGTGTGTTGGAGTTTTCCAAAGCCAGAGGTTTATGCCATGTAGTACAACAATCGCATAGTTTATAAATCGCGCATAAAGTAACAACATTAATTTTGCGCTATCTCATAGCTTTGTGTTTATGAAAACAGAGATAAAAATAGATGAGCTAGAATAAGTCTCGGCTGATCGTATTTGGCGTAAAACCGTTGGCTAGGTTAAACTGGTGAATTGCAATACTTTTAGAGCTTTCCTTGACACTGTCCTACAGTTGACTGCTGTGAAATACGCCAAATAGTGGAAAAGTTGTTTTTATAGTAAATGGCCTGCATGCTTTCAGCCCGTCGACTAAATTAGCAAATCCTACTCAGGTGTGGATAGATCTGAAATTCTGACATCTCAATGATGATGGTTATGGTTGACAACAACACTGGACATCAAAAAACACTGTACGCACATCATTTTATCGTATAGGCGCATAAGTGATAAATAATAAAATGTGTAATTCAATATATACATGGTTGGTCATTGTGTGTATAAGAATATTGATAAGTTGCCTCTTTAAAAGGACAAACAACATTTGAATAAATGGTCATCATCAAGACCATTTGTTGGTGATTCTAAAATATGGTCTTCATGGTTATTGTTTTATTACCGTGACTAGACTAAGGAATAAGGTTCTACGGTGGACGTTTTGGACCACAACAGAGTTGCGTCACCGATCAGCATGAATATACATGTGGTATTGCATCTATACCTTTATTCCAGCAATATAACAGTTAGAATCTGTCTAACATCAATAAAATAATATGTGACGTCACTGTGCTTCAGCTTGTTCAATGTGGCCGAAAGAATACACCATAGAGACTCCTGGTTTTTGTGTTTTGCTCACTGTCAAAGTCATAAAAAACATGGTTGGAATTTGTTTGAAATGACACAAGCAAATATTCTTATAGTGGTTCCTTCATATAGTTGGTTTTGTGTGTATAACATTTGTAAAACATATACAACGTTATATCTTGCAATGAAACGCGAATGTGAATGGAGACAGAATTGACAAGAATACTGCAGACATTCAGTTTTAAAGATCTTAAGTCATGTAACATGGCATCTACAGCAAATTACAAGTGTAGGATAAAATAATTGCTGCATATTCTTTAAGATATGGAAGTTATTTTTTATTTTAATGTGCCTGTAGTGCTTTCCACAACCCCAAACTCTTAATTTAAAGAAAATAATCAAGGAATTATAAGCAGAGCAATACTGACATTAACATGTGATGTACTTGACTCGTGTAATGGCATGGAGCCTATAACTGGGCGGTACATCAAGCTGTTTGATGGCACGCTCCCGTTGATAGTACATTGTTCGGCCATCTCCCAGAGTCACTAGCCATGAAGTAGGGGTTCACCAGTGGCTTTATCCTGACAAGAACTCACAGCAATACACCATTGGCTTACTATTGTTTGTATAAGGAGCGGGAAAGAGTCCTCTGGATGGTGATAAATGTTACTAACAGCAAATTAAATGTGAAAAACTTCTGTTAGCACGACCTTTTCAGTCCATACTATACACTGCATTCACGGCCTGAACGTAAATAAAACAAAGCTGAAAGGTGCAATACATGTGCTAGTAAAATGGTTACTAGTCTTGTTTTCCATGTATTTGAAGGCAATGTTGTGGACAGTGAAAAAAGATTAGTCGGCTGCTGATATCATAAAAACCCCAGTATTAGATTCAAGCCTTTATCAGGCACAAGTGCCTGTTCCAGTTTATGTGACCACAAATCTCTAGATCTTGAAATGTTAAAATGATTATACATGTATTCATCTGCCGTATTATTTTTCCACCACTCCTTGCTTTGCATCAAATACATTTGCAGGTGAACATAGAATTTAAATATTACGTTTCAGTTGTAAGTTGTTATGTTACATTTTTCATACAATCGTGTTTTCGTAATGATTTTTGAATTTGTATTAATTTTGTAGGAATATATAAGAATGTTAGAAATGACACTTAACATGGGCGGAACATGAAGCTTTCTATAACATCACCCTCCTGCTGACAATGTTAAGACATCAAGAGATTAAAGATTACAAATGGCTTGATCGTGACAACAGTTTACAATGATACATCTATGCCTGGCCACTGTGTGAGTACAGACCCCCCGTAGAACAAACGCATCAGTGAAAACGCAACCCAAGCTCATCAGAAACTTCCAACACGTATATAATAGGAACGGTTTCTTAAGAATTTATATTTCATCTTGTGTTCGTCAGTACCAGTGTGTTATCCAGTTTAAGATTTACGCCAAACGTCCCAGATTTTATTTAAGACGTTTCACAGCATTTGTCAAGGTAAGGTATACACAATGTACTAAATAGTCTGAACGGCAAAACTATTAGTTCTGTTAGAAGTCACAGAGAGTAAAACGTTGGTGTTGGACATCAGCCCATTTCACATAAAGTTTACATTTCCTGATCTGTGTTATCATGATCAGTTGGAAAATGAATCATTTTTATTTTCAATTATTCTCTTTACAGATAAAGATTCAAAATGGCACCACAGATAATGACAGACATTTGTCTACCTTTTGACTTGAGCCAAATTGAAATGGAAATACCTCATGATGAGAAACAACGGATTTCAGGACAGGACGGTAAGTTTACATGGACAATTGGACGATCATATAACCTCCTCCAACCTATATACAATGCAAAAGAACACAAGCGCCATGCGTTTCGGGAAAGATGCTTTGCATCTCTGTGAGAATGGTGAAGGTAACATATGATTGGAAAAAAACTTTAATGGACACACGATAGAGTGAAAACAATTTTTACATCTAAATGTGTAGAGGAAGTAAATGAAATTTTTCAGAAAATTATTTCATTTCTTAGCCAGGAAATCATTTTCTCATTTTTTCGTTACCACTGTTTTAGGCAATGCTGAAGAAGTAAGAACAAAGGTGACTATAACTGCCCTCCAAGTGATGCCCAGAATGTGGATAGGAGACGTCAGTCTGAAGTCTTGTCTGAAGAAACGAAATCAACGACTTCCGAAAAGATATCGTCAGATACGGTTCAGTTCACAGAAGGAAGTTCGGTATTACCTGAGTCGCCCTTTGGTGGCGGAGTCCAGACTCAAGAGGATGATTAGTAACATCAAGGGGAAATTGCTGGCAAGAAAATGAAAGTGATAATTCACTTTTTCTACAAGAGATTTCTGCTTAAAGGCATACCCAGAGTATTGCATTTTTGAAGATCGAAGTTGTGCTATTTGTTATGACAATACATTGTTACGTTTTGCTGTGGAATAAAATGCATTAGACTGAGTTTCTGTGGTTATTTATTTTATTGTGTATTCCTTCAAGTTGTTTATTTCTACGATACGCAAAAATGTTTGTAACTGCGTTGTTGTATACTGCCTACGTAGTATTGTTCAAGTGTACTGTATGAACTAAGGACATGGTGTGTTGGAGTTTTCCAAAGCCAGAGGTTTATGCCATGTAGTACAACAATCGCATAATTTATAAATCGCGCATAAAGTAACAACATTAATTTTTGCGGTATATCATAGCTTTGTGTTTATGAAAACAGAGATAAAAATAGATGAGCTAGAATAAGTCTCGGCTGATCGTATTTGGCGTAAAACCGTTGGCTAGGTTAAACTGGTGAATTGCAATACTTTTAGAGCTTTCCTTGACACTGTCCTTCAGTTGACTGCTGTGAAATACGCCAAATATTGGAAAAGTTGTTTTTATAGTAAATGGCCTGTATGCTTTCAGCCCGTCGACTAAATTAGCAAATCCTACTCAGGTGTGGATAGATCTGAAATTCTGACATCTCAGTGATGATGGTTATGGTTGACAACAACACTGGACGTCAAAAAACACTGCGATGTATGCACATCATTTTATCGTATAGGCGCATAAGTGATAAATGAAAAAAAGTGTAATTCAATATATACATGGTTGGTCATTGTGTGTATAAGAATATTGATAGGTTGCCTCTTTAAAAGGGCAGACAACATTTGAATAAATGGTCATCATCAAGACCATTTGTTGGTGATTCAAAATATGGTCTTCATGGTTATTGTTTTATTACCGTGACTAGACTAAGGAATAAGGTTCTAGGGTTGACGTTTTGGACCACAACAGAGTTGCGTCACCGATCAGCATGAATATACATGTGGTATTGCATCTATACCTTTATTCCAGCAATATAACAGTTAGAATCTGCCTAGCATCAATAAAATAATATGTGACGTCACTGTGCTTCAGCTTGTTCAATGTGGCCGAAAGAATACACCATAGAGACTCCTCGTTTTTGTGTTTTGCTCACTGTCAAAGTCATAAAAAACATGGTTGGAATTTGTTTGAAATGACACAAGCAAATATTCTTATGGTGGTTCCTTCATTAAGTTGGTTTTGTGTGTATAACATTTGTAAAACACATACAACGTTATATCTTGCAATAAAACGCGAATATGAATGGAGACAAAAATGACAAGAATACTGCAGACATTCAGTTTTAAAGATCTTAAGTCATGTAACATGGCATCTACAACAAATTACAAGGATATGATAAAATAATTGCTGCATATTCTTTAAGATATGGAAGTTATTTTTTTATTTTAATGTGCCTGTAGTGCTTTCAAAACCCCAAACTCCTAATGTAAAGAAAATAATCAAGGAATTATAAACAGAGCAATACTGACATTAACATGTGATGTACTTGACTCGTGTAACGCCATGGAGCCTATAACTGGACGGTACATCAAGCTGTTTGATGGCATGCTCCCGTTGATAGTACATTGTTCTGCCATCTCCCAGTGTCACTAGTCATGAAGTAGGGGTTCACCAGTGGCTTTATCCTATTGTTTGTATAAGGAGCGGGAAAGAGTCCTCTGGATGGTGATAAATGTTACTAACAGCAAATTAAATGTGAAAACTTCTGTTAGCACGACATTTTCTGTCCTTACAATGCACCGTATTCACGGCCTGAACGGAAATAAAAGAGAGCTGAAAGGTGCAATACGACATGTGCTAGTAAAATGGTTACTAGTCTTGTTTTCCATGTATTTGAAGGCAATGTTGTGGACAGTGCAAAAAAAGATTAGTCGGCTGCAAATATCATAAAAAATCCCAATATTGGAGTCAAGCCTTTATCAGGCACAAGCGCCTGCTCCAGTTTATGTGACCACAAATCTCTAGATCTTGAAATGTTAAAATGATTATACATGTATTCATCTGCCGAATTGTATTTTTCCACCACACCATGCTTTGCATCAAATACATTTGCAGGTGAACATAGAATTCAAATATTATGTTTCAGTTGTAAGTTGTTATGTTACATTTTTCATACAATCGTGTTTTTGTAATGATTTTTAAATTTGTATTAATTTTGTAGAAATATATAAGAATGTTAGAAATGACACTTAACATGGGCGGAACATGAAGCTTTCTATAACATCACCCTCCTGCTGACAATGTTAAGACATCATGAGATTAAAGATTACAAATGGCTTGACCGTGACAACAGTTCACAATGATACATCTATGGCTGGCCACTGTGTGTGTACAGACCCCCCGTAGTACAAACGCATCAGTGAAAGCGCAATCCAAGCTCATCAGAAATTTCCAACACGTATATCATAGGAACGGTTTCTTAAGAATTTATATTTCATCTTATGTTCGTCAGTACCAGTGTGTTATCCAGTTTAAGATTTACGCCAAACGTCCCAGATTTTATTTAAGACGTTTCACAGCATTTGTCAAGGCAAGGTATACACAATGTACTAAATAGTCTGAACGGCAAAACTATTAGTTCTGTTAGAAGTCACAGAGAGTAAAACGTTGGTGTTGGACATCAGCCCATTTCACATAAAGTTTACATTTCCTGATCTGTGTTATCATGATCAGTTGGATAATGTATCATTGTTATTCTCAATTATTCTCTTTACAGATAAAGATTCAAAATGGCACCGCAGATAATGACAGAGATTTGTCTACCTTTTGACTTGAGCCAAATTGAAATGGAAATACCTCATGATGAGAAACAAGGGATTTCAGGACAGGACGGTAAGTTTACATGGACAATTGGACGATCATATTACCTCCTCCAATCTATATACAATGCAAAAGAGCATAAGCGCCGTGTGTTTCGGGAAAGATGCTTTGCATCTCTGTGAGAATGGTGAAGATAACATATGACTGGAGAAAAAACTTTAATGGACACACGATAGAGTGAAAACAATTATTACATCTAAATGTGTAAAGAAAGTAACTGAAATTTTTCAGAAAATTATTTCAATTCTTAGCCAGGAAATCATTTTCTCATTTTTTCGTTACCACTGTTTTAGGCAATGCTGAAGAAGTAAGAACAAAGGTGACTATAACTGCCCTCCAAGTGATGCCCAGAATGTGGATAGGAGACGTCAGTCTGAAGTCTTGTCTAAAGAAACCAAATCAACGACTTCCGAAAAGATATCGTCAGATACGGTTCAGATCACAGAAGGAAGTTCGGTATTACCTGAGTCGCCCTTTGGTGGCGGAGTCCAGACTCAAGAGGATGATTAGTAACATCAAGAGGAAATTGCTGGCAAGAAAATGAAAGTGATTATTCACTTTTTCTACAAGAGATTTCTGCTTAAAGGCATACCCAGAGTATTGCATTTTTGAAGATCGAAGTTGTGCTATTTGTTATGACAATACATTGTTACGTTTTGCTGTGGAATAAAATGCAGTAGACTGAGTTTCTTTGGTTATTTATTTTGTTGTTTATTCGGTCAAGTTATTTTTTTCTACGATACGCAAAGCTGGATACACTGAACATGTTTGTAACGACGTTATTGTATAATGCCTCAGTAGTTTTGTTCATGTGTACTGTATGAACTAAGGACATGGTGTGTTGGAGTTTTCCAAAGCCAGAGGTTTATGCCATGCAGTGTTTTAGTTGTCAGATCGGATTAATTCACCAATTGTGTAATTACAACAATCGCAAAATTTATAAATCGCTCATAAAGCAACGACGTTAATTTTGCGGTGCGGGCAAAATATACATGCTAATGCCAATTAATACATCAAATGATTGATTCATCAAAAGATTGAGATTATATGGTGGACTTTTTAGATCCGATTAAAAAACTGAAGCGAATTGACGTCCCCATTCTTTTAATGTGCTCTCTAGTTACCATATCTTTAAGTTCCGTATGAATATACGTTATACTACATCTATAACTACATTTAATCTGGAAATAAAAGAGCCTGTTTTTTGGCAGCAATAAAGGTATTACAGTATCAGTAACCATGAAGTAAAGGTGACTTGATCGTGACCTGAGTTCACTATTATACACCAATGGCTTACTATTGTTTATATAACGATGACCGGCGACAGAGCCCCTTGTGTCAAATTCCACCCAAGCCGGGTCGATAAGCGTTGAAGGTATATAGCGAAAAATTTCAAAACATTTTCATTCAAGTTCCAGTTTATTGCTGTAGCATCCTAGTTTTTTCCTGTCTGCTGTGTACACTTTCACTAAAGCATTTATTATCGGATATTATCTGCAGTGTTTAGTAAGGTAAGGCATGGCATACATTAAGCTGGCAAACATATGATTATCACTTCAACTTGAAGCACTAAAAATGCAAGGGGCTGTGGTTTTCTAGTTTCTGCTGTACGTGTTTAAGTACGTATGCGAAAATTGTAATTTTTTTTAAACATGTCATTGGTTTCTCCTTTCATATTTTTTATTCCAGGTAACATTCAAAATGGCTCCCCAAATGCTAACATTCTTATCTGCTATTTGAGGTAAAAGAAACGACAACAGAATTTCATGACCAGTGTCAAGGCTATTCAGAATCTGACGGTAAGACTTATGTTTACAACGTGAAAATACCTTTTCATTGATGATACTTCATTTCACTGTGTTGTGTTAGAATGCCAAAGCCTGGAACTACTGGAAACAAAAAACTGCATTTCCTTTTATCCAATATTTTTTTTCTCCAAAAGAGACAGTAAAATCATAAATTGGAGATAAATTCCTCATTTCTCCACAATATCCTCTACGTTTTCACGTTTGGAATACTGATGATTAATTTCAGGCAGTTCCAAAGTTGGGAGAATAAAAGTGACGATAACTGCCAACCCGGTGATACCCAACATATGGAAAGGAGACGTCAACCTTAAGCCCTGTCTGAAGAAATCATATGACCGCACAGGCCTTCTGGGCAAAGCTCGTCACATAAGATTCAACCCTCAAATGGAATTCGACCGGCCCGGATAGCACAGTTGGTAGAGCGTCCGCTTCGGGACCGGTAGATCCAGGATCAATTCTTGATCGAGTCACACCTAAGACTTTAAAAGAGGAAGTTGTAACTTCCTCGCTTGGCGTTCAGCATGAAGGGGATAGTGCAACGACTGGTTGACCCGTATCAGTATGGCTCGGGCGGGCCGGCTTACTTGCCTTCGGTAAGTCGTCTCAGTGAGGCAGCACTAAATAAAAGAGCGGTGGAAATCCGTCCTGCAACAAGGAGGCACATTACACGTACATGCACCCTAATGATTCCTTCGTCGTCATATGACTGAAAAATTGTTGAGAACGACGTTAAACCCCAAGCACTCACTCACTCAAACGGAATTCCTATATTACCTGAACAGCCCTCTGGTCGCCGAGTCTGGACCGAAGCGTGTAATTAGTACAACAGAGGCCAAAATTTTGGCAAGAATGTGAGCGAGATTAATACGTTGACGTTGGCTTATGTTTGGCTTCTATGTGTATTTTACTAGAAAGGCATAAGCACGGATAGTTCTTTCCGAAAATGTGATATGATCCCGCATTTATGATATTCAGTTGTGTTTGTTACGTTTACCGATTGTTATGTTTTCTGCTGAAATAAAATACATTACACTGGACTGTCATTACTATGGTATTACTTGTTACTCGGAAGATGGATCTTACTTTAACTGTTAATGTAAATGAGTAAAATTATACTTATTCAGATAACACTATCGAGTGTGTGATCCTGCAACGAAAACGGACCTTTCAAAATGATGGCCTCAACTGACAGGGATGTTCAATAGTTTCTAGAACAAATCCCTAATCTTTCAAAATGGGCTTTCCCGACAGGCGAAACTGACGAGTTCGACTGCTTTCGTCTGACGACTATGGACTAAGAACTAAAACCTTAGTTCTAACTACGACTTACACGTATAAACAGCCCCAGATCTAGGTTAAAGGCTGGCCCTGTTAGCAACAAACCCGACGAATCCATTCACAATGCATAACACTCAGACGGGCTCATAACACTATTATTATTTATGATCGTGACACCACCGACATTAGCTATGTAGAAGACACCCCTATAACAGGTATGAATGAATGATTATGGCTTAACGCCACATCGGCAATTTTGCAGCCATATCGTAGCGACATACCAGATATGTAGACAATTCTCTCGTGCATGTATTAGCATGTGGACTATGTCCTTTTATTAGCTACGTAGAAATTTCCGTTGTGTCCAAAATATCGAAACAAAAAAATACTTATTTCTAACCATATGTCCTTTATTTTTAAATTTACAATGGAGCTCCGTGCGAGAAGGGTGCATTACGAACAAATTCCACCGTTTCAATCGAACGACAAAGTCCAATCAAAAGATCCGATAAAACATAAATGTCATAAATGTTCAACAGACGTCAAGGTTGTCTGAGTACCGATATCATAAACGTGACTAAAATGTCAGAACATTGTAGCGTTCTATTTGTTCGTGTGTTTCATTGAAAAGTTGTATTCTTGTGCCTACTTGGGACGAACAAACGTGCCCTTATGATAGATATAGCCGCTGGAACATATCAGATCAAATGTTTTACATTTTTAATTTAATTTAATTATAAGATTCATGAGGGCTCATTCGGCAATGTGGTGCTGTGGTCATGTGATGCGATAGCTGTCAGCCAAAGTGCCGTTAGATGAGAAATGCTTCAGGAGAGAAATGCGAGTGAGTCTGCCATAAGAAAAAGTATAGAGAGGGATAAGCTGAGATTAAGAGAAGGAAGTATTGAAGACAGAAAAAGAAAGATGAGATGCTCTGAATTCAGGCTGCACTCAAAACTGAAATTATTGAGTAAGCTGCAAAGTTTTTTGTTGAACATACAAGTAATGCATTACTGTATTAAATTAAGCAACAACAACTTGTCATTGTCTGTGTCACTAGCTCGGTCGTGATTGTTGGTGACAGGAACGGTATTCCACGGAGTTGTGTTGAATGCTTTATGTTAATTTCATCTCACAATTACTATTGAAAAATATTCGTAAACAGTCCTATCTCGAGGCTAAGAATAAACAGCCCAAGGCCGAAGGGAAAATATGAGAAAGGCCTAGAATAAAGCTTTATCAGTCAGGCCTCACAAGTTTTCTTTCACACCTCTGCAGCATCAACTGCTGTTACGCTGAAAGAATTGTCCATAAAATTCTGCATTCACATAGTAATGTTCACAATCAGTGAGTAAGATCATTTACTCTGTCATCACTGTACCTCAAAGGTTGTTAAATACATTCGAGTGCAAATGGACAGGTATGCTTGATGCTGAAACTAATCAATTCTCACAATAATCATATGTGATACCCTTTGTGTGTAATTATTATAACAGAAGAGCACCGGTAGTTATATGATATAGCAAATATTTCAGCATGTAACATTGGCATTATAGCTTAAGATTTGTAAAAGGACTGGCCTTGCATATAGTTTTAAACTTCAGATATATGTACAAATCACTTGAAAGAGTCAGTTACATTCATAAAAAAATATTTTTCATAAATTGCAGCTAGGATTAAATTACATTGTGATTCACTGAATCATTAGTGATCATATTTTATGCCACATTTCATTGGCTACACTGGATTTAAATTTTTGTTTTTATCTGTAACAATCACATTCAATTGATCGCTTGACATTTCCATTTAAATTGATATAGACTATACCATTTTACTATGTGTCTCTATATGTCTCCGTACATTAAGTGTGTGATCTGTATTATTTTTTAAAATCTTTCTGATCATGGTAATGTAATATCAGTCTTCATGGTAAACAGAGTGATACATCCTCTTCATGGGAAGATTCAAATCGAAATTGATCATTCTAACCCTCACCTTCATCTCATCCTGATACCTTAAGATCATTTGTGTTTGTATATTATCTAGAAGTATGATAGGGTTATGTAAATATGTTATTATTGAACACAAAGGATACTGCTCCGTTTACAAATTTACTTGTCCTGCAAGAGACAAACACTACACAGACCATACTAAAACAGCTGATAAGAGTGAACGCTCTCACCACTTCTGCGACTATGTTGGTTTCTGTCATACCAAAGACTTTATGAGCCATCACAAACACCAGGTTGTAGAGAACTTGTCACTGACTATGAGATCATACTTATAGTGACACTTGTCCATGGATACTATTCAGTGGTATCCACAGGTGTTGTTGAATCATGGCACCAAAGCCTGCAAGCAGCTTGGAGATAATTATTGAGATAAAGAATATTATCATATGTGTTTGGTTTTTAATTCAAATAAATTCTCAATAAATTAAAAAACGACATAAAACTAATAAAAGTTGGTAATATGCAGAGCAGAAGCAATGTGCAGTTTTCAGTGACCACAGAAAAAGGATATAAGTGCTTGTATTGGTTGACAATACGTTCATTATGGTCTATAGTATTGAATCATTACTTTTTCACAATAGCATTCATATCGTCAACAACATACAGCATACAAAGTGAGCAATAGGTTAGCATGTGGCAATTAATACATTAGAAGATGCTTTGATGATAGTGGCTTTTCAAGGTAGAACTAGAGGTCGACCGATTGCTAGTTACATTTCACCTCAGTCTGAGTACTGAGTAGGCCTATATGTTTGTCCCTTGGTGGGGAAGGGTGAAGGGTGGGGGCACGAGCAAACGTCAGTTACAATCAGGGATGAGTTTGATCGCAATAAGCGTTCAGAAGAACTTTATTATTTCTCAAACAGTCCACAACAGTGAATGCTTCAAAGCCTTTTGTCAACCCAATGTGATTCTAAAAATGTGACAAAAGAAAAATGGTGAACAACTCAAATATTTTCAAAATCACGTTCGAATTATCTTTCTCGGGGTTATGCACAGGGTTAGGAAGCAGACCTTGTCCTCCAGGACTGCGTCTCTCTTAGGCAACCTAAATAGTCGAACTAGAAATCTAAATCTGGCACCAAAACACACTTACAGATATCTGAAAAAGTGCTGACATGGAGTTTTGATGTACTTGACTTATGTCACATTATCACCGTGGAGTCTATAAAAGCGCGGTACATCAAACTGTTTGTTGCGCCACGCTCCCGTTGATAGTACATTGTTCGGCCATCTCCCAGAGTCACTAGCCATGAAGTAGGGGTTCACCAGTGGCTTTATCCTGACAAGAACTCACAGCAATACACCAATAGCTTACTACTGACTATATAACGATCACCCATGACAGAGCCCGTTGCGTCAAATTCCACCCAAGCCCATCCGCCAATCCCTAAAGATATATAAAGACAATATTTTAAAAATCTTGCATTGCTGTATCATGCAGCCGTCGTTTGTAATATCCCGTTTTTCTTCTGTGTAGGTATCCCGCTCTTCACATCACATCTTATCGAACATTGATACAGCTCTATACCAGAGAAAGTATTTAAGTTAGTATTTTTGTAGCAAAAAATGTCATTGCCACATTCTATGTCTTGTAAATTAAAGATAGAGGCCTGCAAATGAGGTAATGCTTTGAATTTTATATTGGCACCTGACAGTAATCCACCTTCCTGGACGAAATTCGGATGTATGTAATAACAAATAGGCACGAAAAGAGAATTCAAACTCATGGAATGATTGTTGTGTTCAAGAGTTTGTTATTATGGTATTCTTTTAATATTTTCACATACGGATCAATATGACCCCCCCCCCCCCCCCACTCCAGATTGTGTAAGACGTTTATTGGCCTATCGATTCCACTGAAATGGAAGTAGAAATATCTCACAAGGCGAGAAGATTTGCAG
The DNA here is from genome assembly GCF_032854445.1 of Liolophura sinensis. NCBI lineage: Eukaryota > Metazoa > Mollusca > Polyplacophora > Chitonida > Chitonidae > Liolophura > Liolophura sinensis. Next base: position 78,454,591 of record NC_088295.1, read on the forward strand.
AAGCAGGCAGGAAGAGTGCCTAGTCTAATGTTAACATCAGTAACTCCCAATCGTTTCACACCGTTCTTAAGTGTACAGTTTTGGAATTCAAAAGTGAAGAACAAAACTAATACAATTGCATTTAACTTGCATGGTTTTCGCAATAAAGGATTGTATAACCATGAAGACATATACCTTAATGGTAAAACGACACGTTTTACAACAAACCTGCTCTTACAGATTTCGTGAATGAATATATCGCAAAAACATCATTCCACTAAAACAACAGCCAATCGTTATCATCTCTCCATCACTGATGA